>NC_079195.1:192766416-193025612 GCF_029499605.1 Hyla sarda | reverse complement strand
TGTTTAAAATTGTCATCTTCTGACCCCTATAACTTTTTTATTTTTCCGTGTATGGGGCGGTATGAGGGCTCATTTTTTGCGCCGTGATCTGAAGTTTTTAACGGTACCATTCTTGCATTGATAGGACTTATTGACTTTTTATTCATTTTTAAATGATATAAAAAGTGACCAAAAATGCAATATTTTGGACTTTGGAATTTTTTTGCGCGCACGCCATTGACCGAGCGGTTTAATTAATGATATATTTTTATAATTCGGACATTTCCGCACGCGGTGATACCATATATGTTTATTTTTATTTTTATTTACACTGTGTTTTTTTTTTTTATTGGAAAAGGGGGGTGATTCAAACTTTTAATGGGGGGGGGGGTTAAATGATCTTTATTCACTTTTTGTGATCACCAGTGATCAACGATTCTGCCGCATGACTGCTCATGCCTGGATCTCAGGCACTGAGCAGTCATTCGGCGATCGGACAGCGAGGAGGCAGGTAGGGGCCCTCCCGCTGTCCTGTCAGCTGTTCGGGATGCCGCGATTAGCCGCGGCTATCCCGAACAGCCCGACTGAGCTAGCCGGGAACTTTCACTTTCACTTTTAGCCGCGCGGCTCAGCTCTGAGCGCGCGGCTAAAGGGTTAATAGCGCGCGGCGCCGCGATCGGCGCTGCGCGCTATTAGAGGCGGGTCCCGGCTTCACTATGACGCCGGGCCCGCCGTGATATGACGCGGGGTTACTGTGTTACTGTGTTATATCAGAAGAGCAGGACCAAGGACGTACCGGGACGTCCTTGGTCCTTAAGGGGTTTAAGCGGCCGCAGCAGTGTCTGCTTGTTAAGTATTAACAGCACGGCCGTGGCCACTTTAAATCAGTGACCAGCGGCATCTCCTCCCTGCTCTGTCACTTGTTTTCTCCCGCACTATCCACAGGTACTGGTGTGGTGGATAGTGCGGGAGACGCTGATTAAAATGAGCCCTACCTTGTCTGGATCTGCCCTACCATTTAATCAGCGTCTCCCGCACTATCAACCAGTACCTGTGTATAGTGCGGTAGAACCTCCCCCCTCCCTCATCATTCCCCCTTTTCCTGCTTTTTATAGTTTTGTTTATTTTCCTTACCTGGCTGCGCTTCGGCAGGTCAGGTCAGGCGGAGGGTCTTGCGGGGTCAGTGAAGCAGATGAGTTACGTCCTCTGCCGGCTTCTCTGTGCGGCATCACTGATGTCACTTTTCATTTCCTGTATTTGCCGCCGAAAAGTGACATCCCTGATGCCGCACAGAGAAGCCGGGAGAGGACGTAACTCATCTGCTTCACTGACCCCGCAGCCCGCAAGACAGCCGAAGCGCAGACAAGTAAAGAAAGGGGAAGAGTGTCTTCTACCTGCGGACCTCCAGATGTTGCAAAACTACAACTCCCAGCATGCCCGGACAGCAGTTGGCTGTCCGGACCCGGGCATGCTGGGAGTTGTAGTTTTGCAACATCTGGAGGTCCGCAGGTTGAAGACCACTGGATGCCATAGGAGGAACATGATGGGGGGATGATGAGAAGAGAAAATGATGAGGGGGGGGAATGATGGGGGGATGATAAGAGGGGGAAATGATGAGGGGGGGAATGATGGGGGGATGAGACAGGGGGAAATGATGAGGGGGGGATGATGAGGCAGGGTGGGGGGATGATGAGGGGGGAATGATGAGGGAAATGATGAGACAGGGTGGGGGGATGATGAGGGGGAATGATGAGGGACATGATGAGACAGGGTGGGGGATGATGAGACAGGGTGGGGGGATGATGAGGGGGAATGATGGGGGACATGATGAGACAGGGTGGTGGGATGATGAGGGGGGAATGATGAGGGACATGATGAGACAGGGTGGGGGGATGATGAGGGGGAATGATGAGGGACATGATGAGACAGGGTGGGGGATGATGAGACAGGGTGGGGGGATGATGAGGGGGAATGATGGGGGACATGATGAGACAGGGTGGGGGGATGATGAGGGGGGAATGATGAGGGACATGATGAGACAGGGTGGGGGGATGATGAGGGGGAATGATGGGGGACATGATGAGGCAGGGTGGAGGGATGATGAGGGGGGAATGATGAGGGACATGATGAGACAGGGTGGGGGGATGATGAGGGGGGATGAGGGACATGATGAGACAGGGTGGGGGATGATGAGACAGGGTGGGGGGATGATGAGGGGGAATGATGGGGGACATGATGAGACAGGGTGGGGGGATGATGAGGGGGGAATGATGAGGGACATGATGAGACAGGGTAGGGGGAGGATGAGGGGGAATGATGGGGGACATGATGAGGCAGGGTGGAGGGATGATGAGGGGGGAATGATGAGGGACATGATGAGACAGGGTGGGGGGATGATGAGGGGGAATGATGAGGGACATGATGAGACAGGGTGGGGGGATGATGAGACAGGGTGGGGGGATGATGAGGGGGAATGATGAGGGACATGATGAGACAGGGTGGGGAGATGATGAGGGGGAATGATGAGGGACATGATGAGACAGGGTGGGGAGATGATGAGGCAGGGAATGATGAGGGGGGAATGATTAGGGACATGATGAGACAGGGTGGGGGATCTGAGACAGGGTGGGGGGATGATGAGGGGGGAATGATGGGGGACATGATGAGACAGGGGGAAATGATGGTGGGGGAGGCACTAAATGCTTAATGTCTGTATGGCTAGTGGTGTTCTATGACAGGGGGAAATGATGAGACATGGGGGGGATGATGAGACATGGGGGGTGGCGATGAGAGGGGTTAAATGTGGCACAGGGACTGATAAAAGGGAAAGAATGATGTGGCACTGGAGGGGACGGGACCAAACAGGTGCAGAAGAAAACGAAGTTGGGGGGATGATGTGGCATTTAGTCCAAGTCATTTATTTTACATTATATTTTTTTTTACTTAAATTTCCGTGTTAAAATGGGGGTGCGTGTTATATGCTGATAAATAAGGTATATAAATTTAAATTTATTGTGTGTGGGATTTTGGTGGAATAGGAGCGTGGCAGAAGATTGACGAGCTGCAGAGCCTAGCAGGGGCCCTTGACTTTTTTTTTTGTCTGGGGGCCCCGAGTGTTGTCAGTCCACCCCTGGGGGGAGGGGAGGGAGGGGGTGTAATTAAGGGGGGGGGTGAGTGTGTGTGTGTGGGGGGGGAGGGGTGCCAAACAAAGGGTCTAGGGGGGAGATTTATCAAAACTTGTCCAGAGGAAAAGTTGCTAAGTTGCCCATAGCAACCAATCAGATCGCTTCTTTCATTTCAGGCATAGAGCAAGGTTCGATTGGCTGCTTGGACAACTGTGCTACTCTTCCTCTACACAGGTTTTGATAAATCTTCCCCTATACAGTGATCCCTCAAGTTACAATATTAATTGGTTCCAGGATAACCATTGTATGTTGAAACCATAACTCTATGGAAACCTGGTAATTGGTTCTGAAGAACCCAAAATGTCATCAAAAAATAGGAAAAAGTGAGGATTAAACAAAAATAAGTAGATAACGAATACAGATAACGCAAGTCCTTACATATAAAAGTAAGAAAGGAAGCTGTAAATCACTATCTATGTCAGGGGTTCTCAGCCAGAGGTACGCGTTTGTCAGCACAGAGCGGGGATTGGACGCCACAGTCACCGCTGCAGCTCACTATATTGTACCGCAGCCAGAGCTGCAGCTGCGGCCACTTTATGTGAGCTGCAGTGGCTGGCTGGCCTGACGTGTGACGTCCCTGACATTGCACGGCTAAAGGGTTAATAGCGCGCGGCGCCGCGATCGGCGCTGCGCGCTATTAGAGGCGGGTCCCGGCTTCACTATGACGCCGGGCCCGCCGTGATATGACGCGGGGTTACTGTGTTACTGTGTTATATCAGAAGAGCAGGACCAAGGACGTACCGGGACGTCCTTGGTCCTTAAGGGGTTTAAGCGGCCGCAGCAGTGTCTGCTTGTTAAGTATTAACAGCACGGCCGTGGCCACTTTAAATCAGTGACCAGCGGCATCTCCTCCCTGCTCTGTCACTTGTTTTCTCCCGCACTATCCACAGGTACTGGTGTGGTGGATAGTGCGGGAGACGCTGATTAAAATGAGCCCTACCTTGTCTGGATCTGCCCTACCATTTAATCAGCGTCTCCCGCACTATCAACCAGTACCTGTGTATAGTGCGGTAGAACCTCCCCCCTCCCTCATCATTCCCCCTTTTCCTGCTTTTTATAGTTTTGTTTATTTTCCTTACCTGGCTGCGCTTCGGCAGGTCAGGTCAGGCGGAGGGTCTTGCGGGGTCAGTGAAGCAGATGAGTTACGTCCTCTGCCGGCTTCTCTGTGCGGCATCACTGATGTCACTTTTCATTTCCTGTATTTGCCGCCGAAAAGTGACATCCCTGATGCCGCACAGAGAAGCCGGGAGAGGACGTAACTCATCTGCTTCACTGACCCCGCAGCCCGCAAGACAGCCGAAGCGCAGACAAGTAAAGAAAGGGGAAGAGTGTCTTCTACCTGCGGACCTCCAGATGTTGCAAAACTACAACTCCCAGCATGCCCGGACAGCAGTTGGCTGTCCGGACCCGGGCATGCTGGGAGTTGTAGTTTTGCAACATCTGGAGGTCCGCAGGTTGAAGACCACTGGATGCCATAGGAGGAACATGATGGGGGGATGATGAGAAGAGAAAATGATGAGGGGGGGGGGAATGATGGGGGGATGATAAGAGGGGGAAATGATGAGGGGGGGAATGATGGGGGGATGAGACAGGGGGAAATGATGAGGGGGGATGATGAGGCAGGGTGGGGGGATGATGAGGGGGGAATGATGAGGGAAATGATGAGACAGGGTGGGGGGATGATGAGGGGGAATGATGAGGGACATGATGAGACAGGGTGGGGGATGATGAGACAGGGTGGGGGGATGATGAGGGGGAATGATGGGGGACATGATGAGACAGGGTGGGGGGATGATGAGGGGGGAATGATGAGGGACATGATGAGACAGGGTGGGGGGATGATGAGGGGGAATGATGAGGGACATGATGAGACAGGGTGGGGGATGATGAGACAGGGTGGGGGGATGATGAGGGGGAATGATGGGGGACATGATGAGACAGGGTGGGGGGATGATGAGGGGGAATGATGAGGGACATGATGAGACAGGGTGGGGGGATGATGAGGGGGAATGATGGGGGACATGATGAGGCAGGGTGGAGGGATGATGAGGGGGGAATGATGAGGGACATGATGAGACAGGGTGGGGGGATGATGAGGGGGGATGAGGGACATGATGAGACAGGGTGGGGGATGATGAGACAGGGTGGGGGGATGATGAGGGGGAATGATGGGGGACATGATGAGACAGGGTGGGGGGATGATGAGGGGGGAATGATGAGGGACATGATGAGACAGGGTAGGGGGAGGATGAGGGGGAATGATGGGGGACATGATGAGGCAGGGTGGAGGGATGATGAGGGGGGAATGATGAGGGACATGATGAGACAGGGTGGGGGGATGATGAGGGGGAATGATGAGGGACATGATGAGACAGGGTGGGGGGATGATGAGACAGGGTGGGGGGATGATGAGGGGGAATGATGAGGGACATGATGAGACAGGGTGGGGAGATGATGAGGGGGAATGATGAGGGACATGATGAGACAGGGTGGGGAGATGATGAGGCAGGGAATGATGAGGGGGGAATGATTAGGGACATGATGAGACACGGTGGGGGATCTGAGACAGGGTGGGGGGATGATGAGGGGGGAATGATGGGGGACATGATGAGACAGGGGGAAATGATGGTGGGGGAGGCACTAAATGCTTAATGTCTGTATGGCTAGTGGTGTTCTATGACAGGGGGAAATGATGAGACATGGGGGGGATGATGAGACATGGGGGGTGGCGATGAGAGGGGTTAAATGTGACACAGGGACTGATAAAAGGGAAAGAATGATGTGGCACTGGAGGGGACGGGACCAAACAGGTGCAGAAGAAAACGAAGTTGGGGGGATGATGTGGCATTTAGTCCAAGTCATTTATTTTACATTATATTTTTTTTTACTTAAATTTCCGTGTTAAAATGGGGGTGCGTGTTATATGCTGATAAATAAGGTATATAAATTTAAATTTATTGTGTGTGGGATTTTGGTGGAATAGGAGCGTGGCAGAAGATTGACGAGCTGCAGAGCCTAGCAGGGGCCCTTGACTTTTTTTTTTTGTCTGGGGGCCCCGAGTGTTGTCAGTCCACCCCTGGGGGGAGGGGAGGGAGGGGGTGTAATTAAGGGGGGGGGGTGAGTGTGTGTGTGTGGGGGGGGAGGGGTGCCAAACAAAGGGTCTAGGGGGGAGATTTATCAAAACTTGTCCAGAGGAAAAGTTGCTGAGTTGCCCATAGCAACCAATCAGATCGCTTCTTTCATTTCAGGCATAGAGCAAGGTTCGATTGGCTGCTTGGACAACTGTGCTACTCTTCCTCTACACAGGTTTTGATAAATCTTCCCCTATACAGTGATCCCTCAAGTTACAATATTAATTGGTTCCAGGATAACCATTGTATGTTGAAACCATAACTCTATGGAAACCTGGTAATTGGTTCTGAAGAACCCAAAATGTCATCAAAAAATAGGAAAAAGTGAGGATTAAACAAAAATAAGTAGATAACGAATACAGATAACGCAAGTCCTTACATATAAAAGTAAGAAAGGAAGCTGTAAATCACTATCTATGTCAGGGGTTCTCAGCCAGAGGTACGCGTTTGTCAGCACAGAGCGGGGATTGGACGCCACAGTCACCGCTGCAGCTCACTATATTGTACCGCAGCCAGAGCTGCAGCTGCGGCCACTTTATGTGAGCTGCAGTGGCTGGCTGGCCTGACGTGTGACGTCCCTGACATTGCACGGCTAAAGGGTTAATAGCGCGCGGCGCCGCGATCGGCGCTGCGCGCTATTAGAGGCGGGTCCCGGCTTCACTATGACGCCGGGCCCGCCGTGATATGACGCGGGGTTACTGTGTTACTGTGTTATATCAGAAGAGCAGGACCAAGGACGTACCGGGACGTCCTTGGTCCTTAAGGGGTTTAAGCGGCCGCAGCAGTGTCTGCTTGTTAAGTATTAACAGCACGGCTGTGGCCACTTTAAATCAGTGACCAGCGGCATCTCCTCCCTGCTCTGTCACTTGTTTTCTCCCGCACTATCCACAGGTACTGGTGTGGTGGATAGTGCGGGAGACGCTGATTAAAATGAGCCCTACCTTGTCTGGATCTGCCCTACCATTTAATCAGCGTCTCCCGCACTATCAACCAGTACCTGTGTATAGTGCGGTAGAACCTCCCCCCTCCCTCATCATTCCCCCTTTTCCTGCTTTTTATAGTTTTGTTTATTTTCCTTACCTGGCTGCGCTTCGGCAGGTCAGGTCAGGCGGAGGGTCTTGCGGGGTCAGTGAAGCAGATGAGTTACGTCCTCTGCCGGCTTCTCTGTGCGGCATCACTGATGTCACTTTTCATTTCCTGTATTTGCCGCCGAAAAGTGACATCCCTGATGCCGCACAGAGAAGCCGGGAGAGGACGTAACTCATCTGCTTCACTGACCCCGCAGCCCGCAAGACAGCCGAAGCGCAGACAAGTAAAGAAAGGGGAAGAGTGTCTTCTACCTGCGGACCTCCAGATGTTGCAAAACTACAACTCCCAGCATGCCCGGACAGCAGTTGGCTGTCCGGACCCGGGCATGCTGGGAGTTGTAGTTTTGCAACATCTGGAGGTCCGCAGGTTGAAGACCACTGCAGTGGCTGGCTGGCCTGACGTGTGACGTCCCTGACATTGCACGGAGGTGCCAGCACAATGCAGAAAGAAGTCATCTGTCCGACTCTCATCGAACGGGATAGACACAGGCCTGGTAAGCATGTTAAACTAAATGTAACACTGTTTTTCTGTATGTCTGACCGTTTCCATTCAGCATTTTTTTCGTATCCAGTTCCTCATATGTACAGTCTTGTTTGCTATATTTGGAATGTACTTATTCACATTTTTTTCAGCAAAGGTTTTAAGTTCTCTTTAAAGTAATCTAGAGGATCAGCCGTTACTTTAATTCCCAAATAGTCAAGGGAACCCGATTCACCCACCACTTGTATCCCCAGCTCAGAAGGCTCTAACCTATTATCTATGGGGAGAGCATATGATTTCATCCAGTTTATTTCCAAGCCCGATCTCCCTCCAAACTCCTGAAAAACCTGTTTCAACCTTGGGACGGCCCTAACCGGATCTTGAACATATAAAAGCAAATCATCAGCGTATAAAGCAACCCTATCCTCCTCCCCCCGACTCCCAAACCCCCTAAGCTCCCCCATGTCCCTTAATTTCACGGCAAGTGGTTCAATATAGAGGGAGAAGAGCAGGGGGAAGAGGGGACAGCCCTGCCGGGTCCCTTGAAAAAGCTCAAATGGCATAGTTAAATCCTTCCCTAGCAGCAGCCTAGTAGAGGGGTGAGAATACAATAATTTAATAATTGCTACATACCCTGGGCCAAACCCAAATCTCCCCAACAAGACCCAGAGAAACCTCCACCCTGTCAAATGCTTTTGTGGCGTCCAAAGACAGGATGGAGTGGAGGTCCCCAACACCAGATTGAATGTTAATAAAAGTTTTTTCAAGATTATCAAAAAGCCTCCTCCTGGGCACAAATCCCGTCTGGTCTTTATGGACCAGCCTTCTAACTACCCGCTTTAACCTATTTGCTAGAACTTTCGCAAAAATCTTGGTATCGGCATTCAGCAAAGATATCTGCCTATAATTTTCTACCTTATTCTACTTTATTCTTTTTGAGGATCAAAACCATTCAAGCTTCTAACATAGAGGGTGGCAACTTAAGTGGCCTCTCCAATTGTCTCCCATAATAAGGGCGCCAAAACCTCTGTCAATCTTTTATACAGCTCAAATGGGAGACCATCTGGTCCGGATGCTGAAACTGAAGGACAGGATCTAATAATTTATGCTATTTCTTACAATGTAACAGGTAGATCCATATACTCTCTCTCAGACTCTGTAAGCCTAGGTCCTCGATTTCTCTCTCTGAGGCTTGCAACTCCGAGGTAGATAGCTTTGAAAAAAAAAGAGACAACAATTTGTTGTATCTGCTGAGGGTTGTTAATTACCCATTTGATTCATAATACTGTTTAACCCTGATCTTTCCCCTTGAGCTTTTATCACTGTCGCCAAGAGTGCAGAGGGTTTACCATTCTCAGCAAATTCTCTCTGACCCAAAAAGAACAGCTGATTCTGCGCCCTCTCCACCTGATACTTGGCCAGCTCCTCTTGTGCGTTATTAAGCTGATCAAAATTCTCCTGATTCTTGGAACTTTCATATACCTTCCTCTGGGACTCTACTTTTCCCAACAACAAGGTTTCCCTTGCCTTAAAAACCCTTCTCAAATATGTTATGTTAAACAGAACCCTCCTTATGTAGGCTTTAAGAATGTCCCAGACCATAATTGTACTCACAGATCCCAAGTCTGTCTTCCAAAATTGAGATATATCTATTGCTAGTCCCTCATCTCTGTCTATTATGTTTAACCAGTGGGGGTTTAGCCTAAAGCTTCTATTACCAATGGGCTTACTATAACCCAAATTCACCACGATTACTTGCATAACATGGTCAGTTACTGATCCATTTTTAATCTTCATCACAATTCTTGAGACAGAACGCCCTGTTAAAACACGTATATCCTTCTTTGGGCCCATACCTCTCCCTCAAGATGTCAAACCATTGCACCTCTGAAATAAATTTAGCTAGCTGAATGCTACAGGATGCCCCATAAGATGCCCACGAAGATCTATCCAGCTTTACATTCATCACTGAATTAAAATCTCCCATAAGGAATAGTGGTATCTCATGTCTTGCTCCAATAAAACCCAGAAGTGCAACCAGGACATCTAGAGAAAAGGGAGGGGGATATAAACATATGCGATAATAACGTTTACCCTTTCCAAGATTCCCTGTATAAAAATGTATCTACCAAACTGATCTATACATTTCCTACCCAGTATAAACGAGATTTGTCTATGAATAAATAGTGAAACCCCCCTTTAGTATGAGGAGTATACTGCATGCAATTGAAGGCTAGCCCATTTCTTCATCTGAAATCCATTGGAAACCTTAGAAAAGTGTATCTCAGTGAGACCCACTATCGCTGGCAAATGTCTAGATATCTGTTGAAATACTGCAAATCTCTTAACCCTATCTCCCAAACCCCTCACATTCCAAGAAACAAATGAAATCATTTAACTAGTAGGAGAGAGGAAGAAGAGAGAAAAAAAAAGTCATTCAGCCCTGCATTACAAAGCTGTGTCTCCTTCAATATGTGGGATAGGATATTTTTACTCTTTTCTGGGTCCACTGTCTCCTCCTCCCCAAAGCACACTTTTTCTGTGGCACCAGAAAGTCTCTTAGAGTCTATGAAGGAGAGATCTTTCTTCTCCTTGTTACCTTTAGCCTTTACTCCTCTCCCCGGCGAACCAATTTATTTATCAATGTTTCCAGATGTTAATTTATCTTTGTGAGGGGGGGGGGGGGG
The DNA here is from genome assembly GCF_029499605.1 of Hyla sarda. NCBI lineage: Eukaryota > Metazoa > Chordata > Amphibia > Anura > Hylidae > Hyla > Hyla sarda. The sequence goes on along the minus strand of NC_079195.1, from coordinate 193,015,061 downwards.
GCGTTACAACTTTTTTCGGCCCCATTTGCTTACAGTTATGCTTCCTCTGTTTGATCTAGATAACTTGGGTCGAATACGGGCAGATTATTATTCAATCGGCCCAGTTAAAATAGCAGTATCTTGCGCAGTATATGAGCCAGCCACTCATACATAAAGATCCAAAGAAGCGTTGCAGTTGAGTACAATTGCGCCTAAAAAACAGACATACACTTCAAGTCCCCATACTCATCAATCTATCTTGAGACTTTGATTATTAAACAACTTAGCCCCCAAATTGCAACATTTCTCCTCCGCTAACCTTAGGGCGCCTCTGTCGTAGATAAGGTGAAAGGCAAGCAGGAAATCATAAGGTCATATCTAAAAAAAACAAAAAAAAAAAACGGTAAACAATAACTTCAGTTCAGACCACTTGAATTTCTATAGATGGTATAGTGTACATAGATTAGGTATCCATAAAGTTCCCCATTTTTATCATTTATTTTCAGTCTTACTCCAGCTTAGTATCCTATTAATGAGGAGTCAAAAACCTGCTCCGATAGTAACCATTGTTACTACGGAGACACTCTCCCAGGTCCAACTTTATGCAGGGGACCTCTTGAGCCCATTATCCCTCTCCCCTCTCCATTTGCAGGTGGCAGGTATAGAATTTGCAAAGCAGATATACATTCCATCCTCCAGATAGTTACCTGCCACTTGATCTTGATGTTCCAAAACTGTCTATCTCCCGCGGGGAGCAAGAAGGGAGAGAGAAAGGGGGGGGTACAGTCCTCTGTGCGTGACACCTCCACCTTCTCTGCTCCTCTGGCCAGCTGCCCAGCAAAGTTCTCAATAAGGCCCATTTCAGAAGAGGAGGGGAGGGAGAGGAGAAAAAGAAAGAAAGAAAGGAAGGAGGAGGGGGGGGGAGAGAGCCGTGGCGATTAACCCCTTCGACGGCGACCACACAGCTCCATAGTAATCACTCCTGGCCATCCACAGCTTAATTATGCTCCCTCCATCAGGAGCTGTTCTGGGATCCATTCCATTAAATTATGTTCAGCCTATATTATTAACCCCTTGAGGACCCAGCCCAAATATACCTTAAGGACCATTTTTTGAACATCTGACCACTGTCACTTCAAGCATTAATAACTCTGGGATGCTTTTACCTTTCATTCTGATTCCGAGATTGTTTTTTCGTGATATTTTCTACTTTATGTTAGTGGTAAAATTTTGTCGATACTTGCATAATTTCTTGGTGAAAAATTCCAAAATTCCAAAATTATTTTTTTAACTTTGAAGCTCACTGCTTGTAAGGAAAATGGATATTCCAAATAAATTATACATTGATTCACATATACAATATGTCTACTTTATGTTTGCATCATAAAATTGATAAGTTTTTACTTTTGGAAGACATCAGAGGGCTTCAAAGTTCAGCAGCAATTTTTCAATTTTTCACAAAATTTTCAAAATCAGAATTTTTCAGGGACCAGTTCAGTTTTGAAGTGGATTTGAAGGGCCTTCATATTAGAAATACCCCACAAATGACCCCATTATAAAAACTGCACCCCTCAAAGTATTCAAAGTGTGTTAATTCTTTAGGTGTTTCACAGGAATAGCAGCAAAGTGAAGGAGAAAATTCAAAATCTTCATTTTTTACACTTGCATGTTCTTGTAGACCCAGTTTTTGAATTTTTACAGGGGATAATAGATGAAAAATCCCCCCAAAATTTGTAACCCAATTTCTCTCGAGTAAGGAAATACCTCATATGTGTATGTCAAGTGTTCGGCGGGTGCACTAGAGGGCTCAGAAGGGAAGGAGCGACAATGGGATTTTGGAGAGGGAATTTTGCTGAAATGGTTTTTGGGGGGCATGTCACATTTAGGAAGCCCCTATGTTGCCAGAACAGCAGAAAACCCCAACATCGCATACCATTTTGGAAACTAGACCACTCAAGGAACGTAACAAGGGGTTCGCTGAGCCTTAACACCCCACAGGTGTTTGACGACTTTTCGTTAAAGTTGGATGTGTAAATGAAAAAAAAATTTTTTTTTTTACTAAAATGCAGTTTTCCCCCTAAAGTTTACATTTTTACAAGGGGTAATAGGAGAAAATGACCCCCAAAATTTGTAACCCCATTTCTTCTGAGTATGGAACTACCCCATGTTAGGACATAAAATGCTCTGCTGGCGAACTACAATGCTCAGAAGAGGAGGAGCGCCATTGAGCTTTTGGAAAGAGAATTAGTTTGGAATGGTAGTCAGGGGCCATGTGCGTTTACAAAGCCCCCCGTGGTGCCAGAACAGTGGACCCCCCCACATGTGACCCCATTTTGAAAACTACACCCCTCACAGAATTTAATAAGGGGTGCAGTGAGTATTTACACCCCACAGATCTTTGGAACAGTGGGCTGTGCAAATGAAAAATTAAATTTTTCATTTTTACGGACCACTGTTCCAAAAATCTGTCAGACACCTGTGGGGCGTAAATTCTCAATGTACCCCTTATTACATTACGTGAGGGGTGTAGTTTCCAAAATGGGGTCACATGTGTCGGGGGTCCATTGTTCTGGCACTATGGGGGCTTTGTAAACACATGTGGCCTTCAAGTCCGGACAAATTTTCTCTACAAAATCCCAATGACGCTCCTTCTCTTCTGAGCATTGTAGTTCGCCCGCAGAGCACTTTAAATTCACATATGGGGTATGTTCTTACTCAGAAGAGATGGGGTTACAAATTTGGCTTTTTTCCTATTTTCCCTTGTGAAAATGAAAAATTTAGGGTAACACCAGCATTTTAGTGAAAAAATATAATTTTTTTCATTTTCCCATCCAACTTTAATAAAAATTCGTCAAACACCTGTGGGGTGTTCAGGCTCAGTATACCCCTTGTCACGTTCGGTGAGGGGTGTAGTTTCCAAAATGGGGTCACATGTGGGTATTTGTTTTTTTTTGCGTTTGTCAGAACCGCTGTAAAATCAGCCACCCCTGTGCAAATCACCAATTTAGGCCTCAAATGTACATGGTGCGCTCTCACTCCTGAACCTTGTTGTGTGCCCGTAGAGCATTTTATGCCCACATCTGGGGTATTTCCGTACTCAGGAGAAATTGCGTTACAAATTTTTTTCCTTTTACCGCTTGTGGAAATGAAAAGTATGGGGCAACACCAGCATGTTAGTGTAAATTTTTTATTTTTTTACACTAACAGGCTGGTGTAGGCCCCAACTTTTCCTTTTCACAAGCAGTAAAAGGAAAAAAAGACCCCCAAAATTTGTAGTGCAATTTCTCCCGAGTACGGCGATACCCCCTACATGGCCCTAAACTGTTTCCTTGAAATACGACAGGGCTCCGAAGTAAGAGAGCACCATGCGCATTTGAGGACTAAATTAGGGATTGCATAGGGGTGGACATAGGGGTATTCTACGCCAGTGATTCCCAAACAGGGTGCCTCCAGCTGTTGCTAAACTCCCAGCATGCCTGGACAGTCAGTGGCTGTCCAGAAATGCTGGGAGTTGTTGTTTTGCAACAGCTGGAGGCTCCGTTTTGGAAACCCTGCCGTACAAGACGTTTTAAATTGTTTATTGGGGGGGGGGGGACAGTGTAAGGGGTGTATATGTAGTGTTTTACCCTTTATTAGGTGTTAGTGTAGTGTTTTTAGGGTACATTCACACTGGCGGGTTACGGTGAATTTCCCGCTAGGAGTTTGCGCTGCGGCGAAAAATTTGCCGCAGACCAAACTTAAAGCAGGAAATTTACTGTAAACCCGCCTATGTAAATGTACCCTGTACGTTCACATGGGGGGGCAAACCTCCAGCTGTTTCAAAGCTACAACTCCCAGCATGTACTGACAGACCGTGCATGCTGGGAGTTGTACTTTTGCAACAGCTGGAGGCACACTGGTTGGAAAACCTTCAGTTAGGTTCTGTTACCTAACTCAATATTTTCCAACCAGTGTGCCTCCAGCTGTTGCAAAACTACAGATCCCAGCATGTACTAATCACCGAAGGGCATGCTGGGAGATGTAGTTATGCAACAGCTGGAGGTACCCAACTACAACTCCCAGCATGCCGAGACAGCTGTTTGCTTTCTGGGCATGCTGGGAATTGCAGTTTTGCAACATCTGGAGAGCTACAGTTTTTAGACCACTGCACAGAGATCTCCAAACTGTGGACCTCCAGATGTTGCAAAACTACAACTCCCAGCATGCCCAGACAACAAACAGCTATGTGGGCATGCTAGGAGTTGTAGTTTTGCAACATCTGGAGGGATATAGTTTAGAGACCACTGTATAGTGGCCTCAAACTGCAGCCCTCCAGCTGTTGCAAAATTACATATTCCAGCATGCCCAAACAGCTGTCTGGGCATGCTGGGAGTTGTAGTTTTGCAACATCTGGAGGGCTACAGTTAGAGACCACGGTCTCAGACTGTAGCCCTCCAGATCTACTTACCGGCTTCCGTAGGATCCCGGCAGCCGTCCTCTTCAGACGCACGTGACGCCGCCCGCCGATCAACGTCGCCGCAGCCTCCGGACGGGTAAGTGGACGTCGGCGCCCGGTCCCCTTCGGTTCCCCGTTCTGCCCCGCCTATTGTGGGTGGGCAGGACGGGGAAAACGAAAGTTAACCCCCCCCCCCCGCCCCCGGTCTTCTATTGGTCGTCGCCTCTGACGATCAATAGCAGACCAATAGCAGGGATAGGAGGGGTGGCAACCCTGCCACCTCACTCCTATGCCTACAGGGGGATCGTGGGTGTCTTAGACAACCGCGATCCCCCTTCTATTCCTGGTCACCGGGTCACAATAGACCCGTATGACCCGGAATCGGCGCAAATTGCAAGTGTGAATTCACTTGCGATTTGCGCCGATCGCCGACGCGCCGACGGGGGGGGGGGGTCTAATGACCCCCCTGGGCATTTGCACGGGGTGCCTGCTGATTCATATCAGCAGTCACCCCGGTCCGGTCCCCGACGCGCGCCGTATGCATACGCCCTGGGTCCTTAAGTACCAGGACGTCAAGGCGTATCCATACGCCCTAGGTCCTTAAGTGGTTAAATGGTACTACTCTAACTACCCATTACTACTTATGATTACTGGGTGTCACACTTTGCACATATTTCCGGTAAGTCTTCCTGTGACGAGAGAGGGGAGGACTACGGGATCTAGTCATGAAAAATCCTATTCTTCGCTGCAGAGTTATAGGTATGACTATAAAATACTTTTAAACTGCTTATGTGTAGTTTTTACTTTTCAAGGTGACCTATAATGATCTACTGGATACGTCTATAATATCCGCAACATCCAAAGACATGATTCTGCAAATTAATATTTCTACATACAGCTGAGTGATTGCTTTAGTAATATTTATATAACTGTGTTATATTTGTTATGTATTGTTCACTGGCCCCGTTGTTTTCTTTGGCCAATCTTTCCTTTGTTGTAAATTTCTCAACAAAAAAAATCCAATAAAAATTATTATTTAAACCAGATCCGCCATGGGAGCCGGCATTCACCCGACATTCAGGTAGCGTTCATCCGGGGGGGGGGGGGGAGGAGGAGCCCGGAGGGGCTGGAGCAGCGCGGCTCACATCCTGCCTCGCTAAAAGTTCCCTCCTGTCCTCTCCGAATGTACTTATTCAAGTAATTTCACATACCCATAAGTATCTGTAGTTTTTTTTTTCAGGGGGCAACCCAAAACATGTAAAGCCACACAGTTTCCTGTTTATTATGCTCCATTCTTTCAATAGACTTAGGCTACTTTCACTTTGCTTTTACACCCCGCCCCTAAATGGCCGTTAGGCTCTTTTATTTTTTCCTTTCCAGCCTTTAACGGCCGTTATCGGGACAGGGCACAACGGGCAATAATTTGTCGGTTACTTTTTTTGCGACTTTTTAAGTAGATGATTTTCTCATTATTGTGTGGGTATGTCAAAATCAGGTTGCTTTTCTGCAGTGGTCATGAATTTACCATGTGTGACTTTCGGTGCAAAGTAAAAAAAAAAAAAAAAAAAAGTCGCAAGGCCCTTAATTTGTTTCTAAAATCTACACCATCCCTGACCTGACTTAAAAAACTGTCTGTGGTACGCATTAGTAAAAAGTCATGCAAATTGTCGCAACAAGTTAATAAGTCGAAGAGGGGGAACCATACAAAGTGGTGTATTGAAGTTTCATTTAAAAAATGTATTCTAGTGCCATATTTATCACATTAACACCACACATATTGGAAGAAAACCTCTTCTCCTCAAGCAAATATTTGTGCTCCTTAACCCCTTAAGGACCACGTGTTTTTCGGTTTTTGCACTTTCGTTTTTTCCTCCTCCCCTCTCATAACCCTCTCAATTTGGCACCTAAAAATCCATATTATGGCTTATTTTTTTGTGCCACCAATTCTACTTTGCAGTGACATCAGTCATTTTACCCGAACATCTACAGTGAAACGGGGGAAAAAATCATTGTGCGATGAAATTCAAGAAAAAACGCCATTTTGTAACTTTTGGGAGCGTCCGTTTCTACGCAGTACATTTTTTCGTAAAAATGACACCTTATCTTTATTCTGTAGGTCCATATGATTAAAGTGATACCCTACTTGTATAGGTTTGATTTTGTTGTACTTCTGGAAAAAATCATAACTACATGCAGGAAAATGTATCCGTTTAAAATTGTCATCTTCTGACTACTATAACTTTTAAATTGTTCTGCGTATGGGGCGGTATGAGGGCTCATTTTTTGCGCCGTGATCTGAAGTTTTTAGCGGTGCCATTTTTGTATTGATCGGACTTTTTGATCGCTTTTTATAAATTTTTTCATGATATAAAAAGTAACCAAAAATATGCTATTTTGGACTTTGGAATTTTTTTTGCGCATACGTCATTAACCGTGCGGTTTAATTAATGATATATTTTTATAGTTCGGACATTTACGCACGTGGCGATACCACATATGTTTGCATGTATTTTTATTTACATGTTTTTTTATGGGAAAAGGGAGGCTGATTTGTAGTTTTATTAGGGAAAGGGTTAGATCACATTTATTTAAAAAAATGTTACACTTTTTTTTGCAATGTTATAGCCCCCATAGGGGGCTATAACACTGCACACACTGATCTTTTACCCTGATCCCTGCAAAGCCATAGTTTTGCATGGATCAGCGAGATAGGGGCTCAATAGCTCAGGTTTGGAGCAATCAAACGCCGATCGGACGCGAAGGAGCAAGGGGGTCTCCGCTCGCATCCTAGCTGATCGGGCCATCGCAATTTTATCGCAATGTCCCGATCAGCCCGACTGAGCTGCCGGGAAGCGTTTACTTTCATTTTTAGATGCGGCGATCAACTTTGATCGCCGCGTCTGAAGGGTTAATAGCGGGCGGCACAATGATCGCTGCCGCACCCTATTAGCCCAGGGTCTCGGCTATCGTTAGCAGCTGGGACCGACCCGGTGTGATATGTGTTTTCTAAACACCGAGACCGGGCGGGGGGCGTACAGGTACGCCGTTCGTCCAGAAGGAGCTAGGGGATAAGTGTCAGATCATGGGGGTCCGACCACTGGGAACCCCAAATTCCCCCCCCCCCCCCCCAATCTCCTGCATGGGCCCAGCTCTTTTAGGGGAGCACATGCTGGGGACGGCACACTCGCTGGAGATGTCGGGTCTCTTGCAGCCTGGACTTCTTGAAATATCCCTGGTCAGCAGATAAACAGATCACAGTGACCACCTGCTGAGGAATACACTTTGCCAGATGATGCCAGCGCTCTCAGAGCCTTTCTGTTCCCTCTGTCCTTTCCTCTCCTGGCACTGATTTTAAGAGAGGCAGCCAACTATTAGAACTGTACAGTAGGGTGAGGGATGGCCTGATTCTTCTTCCCAGCCAGGTGACTACTCACTAGCTCACAGGTCCTCTTTCACCATCACCATTCACAGCCCTGCATTTTCCTACAAATCTGCCCACATGTTTAGTGTGACCCTCCCCTCTAGCCATCTTAGGGCCCGTGGACAAGAGGTCAGGTCACACCTTTGGCTCCCCCAAGGAGGGCTCCATAGTGCCCTGGTCAGTGACTATTTGGGGGGTCTGTCTGGAGTCTAAATTTTTCTGAGATCAGAATTATTTTAGGTGTCTGGGATCTGTCTAATTCTGTGTGCTTTTGTAGTTAGTGTGCATATGTGTGTGAAAAAAAAATACATTGATGTTATGTTTACCTTTAGATATACTGGAACATGTTATTGTCTACAAAGTGTATCTACTTGCTTGCATTGCCAGTTCCAAATGACAGGGGTGCCTCAGCGGAGATCACTGGGTTCCCCAGCGGTGGGACCCCCGCGATCTAACATCTTATCCTCGATCCTTTGGAAAGGGGATAAGATATTTCCAGCAGAGTACCCCTTTAAAGCAACGTAAAACATTATATTTCACAAAAGTAATTCTTCTCAACTTCCTACTAGATGGCTTTGTTCATCCAATAGTCACCCAGTTCAAATCTTGTTGCGCTGTATTGTGATCATTTGTTTCACACTGGGGTTTCTGTATGAGGGGGAATAAAATTTTTATATATAATCCTATCATTTGAATTTTGGGAAAGTGACTTATGCTTCACTCACAAACAGTGTGAACCAACTGGTAAGCAGGGGAAAGAAGCTGCTTGGTAAGGGCAATAGCCGCATAGTTTTTGCCTCATAAACTGCACTGATTTCCACAAACAAAATCCCTGGTTATCATATTTATGAAATTTTAGCTCTTATTGACTTAAATAGAAGGTGAGGAACCATGCAAAATAGAAGTTACATTTCTGTGGTGCCCCCAGCTGGGATGCGATTCGCGATGCGGGTGGCGCCCGCTCGCGATGCGCACCCCGGCTCCCGTACCTGACTCGCTCTCCGTCGGTCCTGTCCCGGCGCGCGCGGCCCCGCTCCCTAGGGCGCGCGCGCGCCGGGTCTCTGCGATTTAAAGGGCCACTGCGCCGCTGATTGGCGCAGTGGGTCTAATCAGTGTGTTTCACCTGTGCACTCCCTATGTATACCTCACTTCCCCTGCACTCCCTCGACGGATCTTGTTGCCATCGTGCCAGTGAAAGCGTTCCCTTGTGTGTTCCTAGCCTGTGTTCCAGACCTCCTGCCGTTGCCCCTGACTACGATCCTTGCTGCCTGCCCCGACCTTCTGCTACGTCCGACCTTGCTCTTGTCTACTCCCTTGTACCGCGCCTATCTTCAGCAGTCAGAGAGGTTGAGCCGTTGCTAGTGGATACGACCTGGTTACTACCGCCGCTGCAAGACCATCCCGCTTTGCGGCGGGCTCTGGTGAAAACCAGTAGTAACTTAGAACCGGTCCACTAGCACGGTCCACGCCAATCCCTCTCTGGCACAGAGGATCCACCTCCTGCCAGCCGAATCGTGACACTTACCTTGGTAGCGTCGCAGGACCTTCGGTCATGTGACTGTGTTAATTTCTCTATGGTATGTTGGAGGACCTTTGGAGGTCCTTGGGTCACATGGTTACCCATAACCCTTTGTAAAGATGATTGACAGAAGTATTGGACCAATGAGCTTAAGTCCAGCCCCTGCCCATATAAGGGAGCTGTAGCCAATTATCGCTCTCAGGGTTGCTGCTCTCGTGGATGTCGGACAAGCAGTACGGATCTGTGCAACTTTCAAAGACAAGCTGGGCCAGAAAACCTGCTGGCCTCAGCCTCAATCAAACCGTGAGTCCTAAACCAAATCCCCAGCTAGCGTGACTGCCGGACCTCAACTAAATCCCCTAAATCCAGTGGAACAGCACATATCAGTCTACGGACTCTAAAAAGCTTAAGGTCCCAACCACTGTCAATCTCTAAGAGACTTTGCCTGTATAGAGACTGTTCCGGTTATGAAGCTTGCATAAAATCTTCAGTAAAAGTTCCGACTGTTTTCAGCAAACTCTCCGGTTGTGGACATTCAATTATTTCATACCTCCCTATTGCTCTTGGGAAGGGTGGCGGTAGAACAAGCATTGCAGAGGAGCCCCCACCCTGGCATCACGAATATAAAGGGTTACTCAGACAGCCTTTAGTTACCGCACAGCTACTCCCCATATACCCTGCACCCACAAGCTACCACATAGCTTTTTGGCATCGTATGAACAGGACACGGGTGTGTGCCTACAGCTGTTGCCACCAGTTAAAGTGTACTCCCCTATGTAAAATATTTTATCAATGTGTTACGAAGCACCATTTAAGTGTACGGAATCGTGTGGATGGTGTTGGGTGCAGAGAGCACACGCGAAAAGTAAGGGGGGGAGAAGAAAATTTATTGGCTGCAGAAATGTGTAAAGTGAGAAGTGAATACATGCTACGATTCTCTGGTCCGGTCAGCAATGCAAGAGTTAACCTGCTGCCGGAAAAGCGCGCAAAGAAAGCCCGTGCTATGCCACGACCGCCCCTGGGCATGGCTACCAAGTAAATGTATCGCAGCCGAAGGGGAACTTAAATTCACTGCTGTTGTTTCTGGGGGGACCTGAAGTCGGGGCTGCACCAATGACGTCCTTCCGGCCGGTAGCCATTTTGGAGAAGCCCATTATAAAAGGAGCCCTGCACAGCGACCTCTTCAGTCTGCACCAGGAAGAGATGGAGAGTACAAACATGGCGGAGAGCGGCGTTCCACTTGGCGTGAGCACCAAGATGGCACTGGAGCAAAGGAAAGTTGCGACGGTCGCAGCCCAACTATTCCACGACCTTGCCGACTATCTGCAGCAGTTATCGTTGGATGAAGACGGGGCCTGCAATCTTTCCCCATTGCCAGATGATGACGACGACTGGCCGGATACCCCTCCAGGATGAAGACGGTTTCCCCCTCCAGGGGAAATCGCTGGGACACCTGGAGCATCTTCACCAGTGAGATTGTCCCGACGGAGGAATCTTCTGTAAGTACACCATCAGAAGCTGCATTCTCTTCCTCCACCAGCCCTGAGGCAGAAATTCCCCTGTCTGCTTTGCTGAGTGCATGACCGCGCTCACCAAGATTGCCTAAATGGACCTTTGGGGATGAACCCAAAATGATCCAGTACATGCATGATGTTCTCCAACCCCTGCCTGGGAAGTCCCTTCCACCGGTCCCCTAAGGCACAGGAGGCCAAAATGGCCGAATTGATGGAAAAGCTAAAGGCCCGACACCGACAACTGTATGCCCCCAAGCATGTTCATCTGCCTCATGAGGAGAGGATCTGCTACCAAGAAAACACCAAAGAAATGGAGGCACTCAACATTCACATGTGGGACTATCCCCGAGAAGGGGAGAAGCCCTTGGAATGTTGCAGAGCAACAGTGGCCAAGTTCGACAAAGTCAGAGGATATGGTACCCTCATTTATTGCCACGCCGACTATACCATCCTCGTAAACCGTCGAGCTGTCCAGAGGCCATACATCAACAAAAAGTTCCATTCCCTGAAGGAGGGTGAGATAGTGGAATACACACCCGTCCAGGGCCTGCGAGGAGAGTGGGCTGCCGCAGTCACCAGATCAGCAGCTCCACCCCAGCTTCCCTTCAAGTATTTTCCATTTACTGATTGGGAGGCGGACCCCTTCCAACTGAGGCCAAAATGGCCTGCTCCTGATGCCTCCACCTACAAGCCTGAGGAGGAGTTTCTACAGCAGCAGCCACTTCCTTCTGTTTCCTGCAAAGTGCCCAGGCCTACTCCTACCAAGGAGGTTTGGCCTAAACTGCGGGCACCAACCACAGTGCCTAGGCCTACTCCCGGCGAGGTTTGGCCTGCCCACCAGGCACCAACGAAAGTGCTGCGGCCCACTCCCGGCGTGGAGGTGGGGCCGAATCAACCAGCACCAACTATTAATCTCAATCCTACAGTGTCCCACTCTACCCTCACTAATGTGGTGTGGGAAAGCCACATCAATTCTTTGCCTGTTTCTGATGTGGAGAGGGGTAGAGGTTACAGAAGAGGAGCAGGGCGACACCGCAAGAGTTTCTTCTGAAGTGTGACATTCATGTTTTTCTAAAGTTTTGTCTTCACAGACTTTTCTGCAACGTTTAAGAAGTGTGCCTAGCAGGACTATGCTAAGACTGTTCCAGTTAAACTGTAACCATCAAGCTTTGTGCCTGGTCCTTAGACCAAGAGACTCCTAGCTGTAGGAGATTCGTAAGTGTGTGCCCGGCTAAACAGCAATAGCCGTGATTTGTGGACTCTTAGTGCAGGTGGACTGATGATCCTTGCATGTCTGTTTACGTGTAAATACCTCAACAGTAACGTAATATGCTTTGCTTAAATTGCATTTATCAGGTGAATGCACCTGAACCTTGTTGGAGTGTTTAACCCCTTAAGGACCACAGGCTTTTCCGTTTTTGTACCTCACCTTTTAAAAATCATAACCCTTTCAATTTTGCACCTAAAAATCCCCCAAAAAAAATTTACCCAAAAATCTACGGCAAAATGGAAAAAAAATCATTGTGCGACGAAATTGAAGAAAACGCCATTTTGTAACTTTTGGGGGTTTCCGTTTCTACGCAGTAAATTTTTCGGTAAATTAATAATCTTTATTCTGTAGGTCCATACAATTAAAATGGTACCCTACTTATATAGGTTTGATTTTTTTGTACTTCTGTAAAAAATCATAACTACATGCAGAAAAATTTATACGTTTAAAATTGTCGTCTTCTGGCCCCTATAACTTTTTTATTTTACCGCATATAGGGTGGTATGAGGGCTAATTTTTTGCGCCGTGATCTGAAGTTTTTAGAGGTATAATTTTTGTATTGATCGGACTTTATCGCTTTTTATTCATTTTTTCATGATCTAAAAAATATATAATAAATTATATACCAAAAATACTTTATTTTGGACTTTGGAATTTTTTTGCGCATACGCCATTGACCGTGCGGTTTAATTAATTATATATTTTTATAGTTCGGACATTTACGCACGTGGCGATTCCACATATGTTTATATTTATTTTTATTTACATGGTGTTTTTTTATGGGAAAAGGGGGGTGATTTGAACTTTTATTAAGGAAAGGGTTAAATCACATTTATTAACTTTTTTTTTACACTTTTCTTTTGCAGTGTTATAGCTCCCATAGGGACCTATAACACTGCACACACTGATTGCCAGCACTGTTCACTGCAAAGCCATAGCTTTGCAATGATCAGTGTCATCAGCGGTCGATTGCTCAAGCCTGCATCTCAGGCTTGGAGCAATCAATCGCCGAGAGGACACGCCGGAGGCAAGGTAAGAGGACCTCCGCTCGTGTCCCAGCTGATCGGGACACCGCATTTTCACTGCGGTAGTCCCGATCAGCCCCGCTGAGCAGTCGGGCAGCTTTCACTTTCGTTTTAGACGTGGCGTTCAACTTTGATCGACGCGTCTAAAGGGTTAATAGCTGCCGAGCACTATTAGCCCCGGGCATCAGATAAATGCCGAGACCGACCCGATATGACGCGGGGTCACCGTGTGACCCCGTGTTATATCGCGGGAGCCGGCCAAGGACGTGCATATACGTCCTTGGTCATTAAGGGGTTAATAAATATTTGTGCTAAGATAACTAAATGTAAATGGTTATTGTACACGAAAAAAATAGCCTTGTGCATGTGTACACAAAAAGAAAAAATTTAAATAATAGGTGTTGTAGTAGTTGCTAGTAGGTGGCTCTCTCAGCTCCTTTGGGAGTAACATTTCCGTCACCCATCACTAACCCCATCTCAAAGGTCTACACAGGGAAAACCACCCTTAAGGTACCAAGACTGACCTTTCACGTAGTACTGTACACATAGTACCTCAAATTAATCACTCAAGTGTACTTCCCTCACTTAAACTTAGTACACAAAACAACAAAAATATAGCCTATGTAGCCTATGTCATTTTCCAATTCCTGCCACTGTTATGAACACTAACTGTTCTTTTCTTTCTCTTACGTGTGCGAGATGCCCTGCCCAGCCAGTAGGTGCATGTAATCAAAAAGGTAACCTAGGTAAGGTTTATCTGTTGTGTTCTAGGGGTAAGAGCATGTAGCCAATGGACCCTAGTAGCCATTTTATTGGTAGAAAGCCTCAGGCAAGCCAGTAAAACCCTCAGTGTACTAAACAGGTAACTAATATGGCAAACATTTCTAGTGAGATTCAAAAATGTCTAGTGAGATTCTAAAGTGTTAGGATGTATCTCATGTATAATAATGTCATCCTGTTTCTAAATTCATTAACCAAGTAATCCTTTTCATGAGTAGTGTTGAGTGGCATAGGCCATATTTGAATATTTGAATATTTCGCAAGTATATGGACGAATATTCGTCATATATTCGCTAAATTCGCATATTCACGTTTTTTTGGCATATGCATAAATTCGCATATGTGAAAATTTGCATATACGGAAATTTGCATATGTGAAAATTTATGAACTTTATAGCAAGTATACCAGTGTGACTTGATAGAAACAGCAGAAGGGAGGGATCATTATTCGCGAATATTCGCATATGCGAATATTCGCCCGGCGGTCTCACACTGTAGTATTAGAGCCTTCTTTAGACCACACAAGCTGGAAGCAGAGAGGGATGATCACTGTGATGTGTACTGTGAAAAAAAAAAGCGAATATTCGTAATTTAGAATATATAGTGCTATATTCACGAATATTCGCGAATTCGCAAATATGTGATATTCACGAATAAAGTTCAAATTGGGAATATTCGCGAGCAACACTATTCATGAGTTTACCCATGTATATGTTTGTACCTCAAAAAAGTTAAATAACCTTGTAGTGTTTATACAGCCTGACTAATGGACATTTGAAAAATTATGCCCAGGACTGTTATAAAGCAACCTTCACTTCGTCCCTCTGTCTTAGGGGACAGATGTCGAGGCCGACTTATCTTAAGTAAGGGGGTTTGTGGTGTCCCGGTACCGTATTGCATGCCGTACCTTGTATGGTGGTCCCCAAAGCCAGAGTTACTACGTTCAGGTAGGGTCCCCCAGGTGGGACAGCCCCTAGTCGCCTCCTCCTTCTCTAATTTTATAATGTTTGTGTGTACATATTTAATAATGTATATTTAATATGATATATTAGTATGCTTACCTTGGTAGCGCCGCAGGACCTTCGGTCATGTGACTGTGTTAGTTCCTCTATGGTATGTTGGAGGACCTTTGGAGGTCCTTGGGTCACATGGTTACCCATAACCCTTTGTAAAGATGATTGACAGAAGTATTGGACCAATGAGCTTAAGTCCAGCCCCTGCCCATATGAGGGAGCTGTAGCCAATTATCACTCTCTTGGGTTGCTGCTCTCTTGGATGCCAGACTAGCAGTACGGATCTGCGCAACTTTCAAAGACAAGCTAGGCCAGAAAACCTGCCGGCCTCAGCCTCAATCAAACCGTGAGTCCTAAACTAAATCCCCGCTAAAGCTAGTGTGACTGCTGGACCTCAACTAAATCCCCTAAATCCAGCGGAACAGTGAATATTAGTCTACGGACTTTAAAACGCTTAACCCCTTAAGGACTCAGACCATTTTGGCCTTAAGGACTCAGACAATTTAATTTTTACGTTTTCATTTTTTCCTCCTCGCCTTCTAAAAATCATAACTCTTTTTTATATTTTCAGCCACAGACTAGTATGAGGGCTTGTTTTTTGCGTGACCAGTTGTCCTTTATAATGACATCACTCATTATATCATAAAATGTATGGTGCAACCAAAAAACACTATTTTTGTGGGGAAATTAAAACGAAAAAGCAATTTTGCTAATTTTGGAAGGTTTCGTTTTCACGCCGTACAATTTATGGTAAAAATGAAGTGTGTTCTTTATTCTGAGGGTCAATACGATTAAAATGATACCCATTATTACATACTTTTATATTATTGTTGTGCTTAAAAAAAATCACAAACTTTTTAACCAAATTAGTACGTTTATAATCCCTTTATTTTGATGACCTCTAACTTTTTTATTTTTCCGTATAAGCGGCGGTATGGGGGCTCATTTTTTGCGCCATGATCTGTACTTTTTTTGATACCACATTTGCATATAAAAAACTTTTAATACATTTTTTATATATTTTTTTTTTATAAAATGTATAAAAAAAGTAGGAATTTTGGACTTTTTTTTTTTTTTTTTTCGTTCACGCCGTTCACCGTACGGGATCATTAACATTTTATTTTAATAGTTCGGACATTTACGCACGCGGCGATACCAAATATGTCTATAAAAAAAATTACGCTTTTTGGGGGTAAAATAGGAAAAAACTGATGTTTTACTTTTTTATTGGGGGAGGGGATTTTTCACTTTTTTTTTACTTTTACATTTTTTTGCATTTTTTTTTACACTTGAATAGTCCCCATAGGGGACTATTCATAGCAATACCATAATTGCTAATACTGATCTGTTCTATGTATAGGACATAGAACAGATCAGTGTTTTCGGTGATCTTCTGCTCTGGTCTGCTCGATCACAGACCAGAGCAGGAGACGCCGGGAGCCGGACGGAGGAAGGAGAGGGGACCTCTGTGCGGCGTTATGAATGATCGGATCCCCGCAGCAGCGCTGCGGGCGATCCGATCATTCATTCAAATCGCGCACTGCCGCAGATGCCGGGATCTGTATTGATCCCGGCACCTGAGGGGTTAATGGCGGACGCCCGCGAGATCGCGGGCGTCGGCCATTGCCGGCGGGTCCCTGGCTGCGATCAGCAGCCGGGATCAGCCGCACATGACACGGGCATCGCTCCGATGCCAGCGGTTATGCACAGGACGTAAATGTACGTCCTGGTGCGTTAAGTACCACCTCACCAGGACGTACATTTACGTCCTGCGTCCTTAAGGGGTTAAGGTCCCAACCACTGTCAATCTCTAAGAGACTTTGCCTGTATAGAGACTTTTCCGGTTATGAAGCTTGCATAAAATCTTCAGTAAAAGTTCTGACTGTTTTCAGCAAACTCTCCGGTTGTGGACATTGAATTATTTCATACCTCCCTATCACTCTTGGGAAGGGTGGCGGTAGGACAAGCATTGCAGAGGAGCCCTCACTCTGGCATCATGAATAGAAAGGGTTAATCAAACACCTTTAGTTACCACACAGCTACTCCCCATATACCCTGCACCCCCAAGCTACCACATTTCCTTTTCGCGAAGTTCAGCGCTGAAGCTCCCATTAAGTAAATGGGAGCATCAGGGGGAGCTTTTAGCAAAATATTTTGCCAAAGTAAAGCTTTACTAGTTTGGACATTTCCACATGTGGCGGTAATGCTTTTTTTTTTTTTTTTTTTTATATATGATAACTGGAAAAAGGGGTGCATTCTGAAACTTAAATATCTGTGTGGTGGCCCAGTACAGGAGTTGCACCCTGTACCCTTGCTGCCCTGTCTGGCAGCCTCCATACAGTGACCGCTGACCCCCTTCCCCCCTCCTGTACCCTATGTATGTTCCTGTGCCTGTGTTGTATAGTGTATTGCATATAAAATGTGTTATTCCTTTAAGACCTGTTGTCATGTGATTGTATCTCAGGAAGGTGCCAGTGATGATATGTCCCCTACAGGGCCACCTATGGGACCCCTCAGAGTCTCCCCCATATAAGCCCTGGGTGGAGCCTCTGCTCACTCTTTTTCTACTTAGCTGTCAGAATGTGTCTGGAGTCCAGAAGAGGCCTAAATTCTACCACGCAGCCATGGATCCACAAGTCCATTACCCCCCAGGTCCAAGTCAAAACCTGGTAAGCTACAAATGGGGTATAGTCAGTCTCAGTCAAGTCAGTCCAAGTCAATCTGTCTCAAGGCAGTGTGGCTCTGCAGAAAATTGTCCCAGTCCTCCATAAGTCCCAGCAAGCCCCGTAATCTCTGATATCACTGGTCACCTCCGTGGGCCAAGCCAAGCTGTATAGACTGTTACATCTGTCTGACTCAGTAAAGCTGCCGTTGTTCTGTAACTTGACGTCGGAGTCATTATTTGCCCCCGTGCCTAGCCCAGGATCCAGCGACCTACCTTCGGGTGGTGAAGCAGTTAAACCATGCCCTGTCATGAACGCAAGGGGTTACTGCCATCTGCCCCTAGGGTAATTCCATCTCCCCTGCATCACATCCTCACCACATCTGTGTACCTGAAATACTAAGATGGCAGGTCTCAGGGCCTTCACCAGGTCTCTGGGTGCCATCTTAACCACTTGGCACACTACAATCATGTCAAAGGTGGCCAATAAGGTCACAGAGAGAGCTCCCTTTGTCTGTCTAGCCCCCTAGATAACACAGTCACTATTGACCACAACATGTAGGGGATTAAACAGGTTGGTAGTTATCTCCAATACCAGGCCATGTATACTTTTTTATTTTATGCTTTACATGTATGTCAAATGACAGGAAGCAGTTAAAGAAGGCAAATTCGCACTTAGTGCCTAGGGCAGCATGAACTGTAAATAGGGCTCTGGTGATACATGATGCACTTGAAAAATCACTACATGATATATCCTTTGGTATACTATTCTTTTCACAGTGACCCACTGTATAGAAAAAAAAGGCTTCCTCAGTTTCCTTTACAGTAGCAAACAGAAAATGGGCACACACCACATTGGCCACAGGACACTCTTTGGTCCTCCATTGGTCAATATAATAATAATTAAAATAATTATTATTATTTATATAGCGCACACAGATTCAGAAGTTCTTACAATCTCAATTCACCTATCAGTATGTTTTTGAGTGTGGGAGGAAACCAGTGTACCCAGAGGAAACCCAGGCAAACACTAGGAGAACATACAAACTTGTTGCAGACATTGGGGGAGTTTTATCAAAACCTGTGCAGAGGAAAAGCTCACCAGTTGCCCATAGCAACCAATCAGATTGCTTATTTTATTTTTAACAAGGCCTCTGCAAAATGAAAGAAGCAATCTGATTGGTTGCTATGGGCAACTGGCCAATGTTTTCTCTACACAGGGGTTGATGAATCTCCCCCATTGTCCTTGGTTAGATTTGAACCTAGGACCCCAGTGCTGCAATGTGGCTTTGTGGCTATGTTCATCATATGCATCAGTAGCATTACGTGAAATGTGTTCACTCGAAACTAGACTAGAAAAAGACAGACTAAAAACAAAAGGTAAGTTGAAAAAAGACTCCCACATGCTATCATTTGAACAGAAGTGCAAAAGCCAGGGTTCTTTAAAGAGAGGATAACCTATTAGAAACTTCAGTTTAAACCAGCCCAAAGCAGAGCAGCCAAGACAAGCTTTTTTTTATTGAAAAAGTCACAATCAATCGTCAATCACTTATACAATAAATAATAGATTCACTATATAAGAATGACAGCACAATATACAGCACAGATTTCCTACGCTATACATCATACTACGTGCTACACTAACATTCCTGCATACAAAATAAAAACGTTAGCAAAAACAACTCACCCCAGCAAGCAGCAAGGGGATGTATGGGATTTTCAGAGTAGCACTATCGGCACTTAAAGGAAAACTGTAGTGGTATATAACTTATCCTCCACCATCTCCTGTACGGGGCTCCGGAAGTGCGCAAGAAGGGGACGTGTTTGTCCCCAGCATTACACTGCAGCCGAACCCCCCCCCCCCCCCCCCATATCCCTTAAAGATACATGGAGGGGGCGTGTCAGCCACCACGTCATGCGGGGAAGAAACGCTCCCTTCATGCGGACTGATGGGGCCCCGCACAGAAGATCGCGGGGGGTCCCAGTGGATGGACCCCACTCGATCTATAGCTTATCCCCTACCCTTCGGATAGGGGATAAGTTATATACCACTACAGTTTCCCTTTAAGTGCCAATAGTGTTAATCTGAACATCCCATACATCCCCTTGCTACTTTATTCATAACAGAATCGCCAGCGAACTGTGTCCACACCTCCTACACTCTATTGGCTGCCAGCGGTCACGTGACCCGCCAGGCAGCATCGCGTCCTTAATTACCACTCTTTTCTGCATATGCAGAGCTGCGGCGTGCCATAGTTTATCTCCATGACACCCATCAGCCCCGTTGTTTTGCTATCCAAGCCTCGCTTCAAGTCTGCTACCAGACGCAATCCTGGACTGTTGTATTTACTGTTTAATGTTTAATCCCTTCCGGCTTGCATGTTTTATTTGTTTTCTATGTAGCTTCTTCTTTTATAACATAAACCAATTTTATTTCTCCTGTCCAAATATAACTATTATACTGTTTTACATCATTGTAATATGATCTGACATTTCCACTTTGCACTGTCCTCCATCTTGTTTTTTATTGATGTACCTAGGGATGTCCTGATACCATTTTTTTAAGACTAGTGCCAATACCAGTACTAGTACCAATACTTTTTCTTAAGTACTCGCTGATAACAATTACCGATACTTTTTCAATGTCATGTGACTGTTTTTTTTTTTCCTTAAGGGTAAGTTCACACGGGCGGATTGACAGCACATTTTACGCTGCAGATCTGCCGCTGAAGGACCGCTACGTGGTGCCTTTAGATGTGCCTGCTTGGAGCAGCAATACGCCGCTACGAGCAGACACACTGCGATGTGCGAGTCGCAGTGTGCATGCGCAGTGTACTCGCACACTGCTGCCGCTCTCGGCCTAGCTCATGGAGCAGGGGAGCGGCCGCAATGTGTGCGAGTACACCGTGCATGCGCAGTGACTCGCATATAGGTTCAGTGTGACTGCTCGTAGCCGCGTAGTTTCTCCGAACAGGCACATCTAAAGGCAGCATGTAGCGGTCCTTCAATGGCGGATCCACAACGTATCCGCCAGTGTGATCGTACCCTTAATGGAAAAAAGGGGTGTTTTTTTTACTTTTTATGAAGGAAAGGGCTTTTTTATGTAAAAAAAATATATACATTTTTTATTTTATTTTAACGTTTTTTTTTTTTTTTTAAATAAAGGGGGTGATTCATTTAGATGTGCCTGCTTGGAGCAGCAATACGCCGCTACGAGCAGACACACTGCGATGTGCGAGTCGCAGTGTGCATGCGCAGTGTACTCGCACACTGCTGCCGCTCTCGGCCTAGCTCATGGAGCAGGGGAGCGGCCGCAATGTGTGCGAGTACACCGTGCATGCGCAGTGACTCGCATATAGGTTCAGTGTGACTGCTCGTAGCCGCGTAGTTTCTCCGAACAGGCACATCTAAAGGCAGCATGTAGCGGTCCTTCAATGGCGGATCCACAACGTATCCGCCAGTGTGATCGTACCCTTAATGGAAAAAAGGGGTGTTTTTTTTACTTTTTATGAAGGAAAGGGCTTTTTTATGTAAAAAAAATATATACATTTTTTATTTTATTTTAACGTTTTTTTTTTTTTTTTAAATAAAGGGGGTGATTCATTTAGATGTGCCTGCTTGGAGCAGCAATACGCCGCTACGAGCAGACACACTGCGATGTGCGAGTCGCAGTGTGCATGCGCAGTGTACTCGCACACTGCTGCCGCTCTCGGCCTAGCTCATGGAGCAGGGGAGCGGCCGCAATGTGTGCGAGTACACCGTGCATGCGCAGTGACTCGCATATAGGTTCAGTGTGACTGCTCGTAGCCGCGTAGTTTCTCCGAACAGGCACATCTAAAGGCAGCATGTAGCGGTCCTTCAATGGCGGATCCACAACGTATCCGCCAGTGTGATCGTACCCTTAATGGAAAAAAGGGGTGTTTTTTTTACTTTTTATGAAGGAAAGGGCTTTTTTATGTAAAAAAAATATATACATTTTTTATTTTATTTTAACGTTTTTTTTTTTTTTTTAAATAAAGGGGGTGATTCATTTAGATGTGCCTGCTTGGAGCAGCAATACGCCGCTACGAGCAGACACACTGCGATGTGCGAGTCGCAGTGTGCATGCGCAGTGTACTCGCACACTGCTGCCGCTCTCGGCCTAGCTCATGGAGCAGGGGAGCGGCCGCAATGTGTGCGAGTACACCGTGCATGCGCAGTGACTCGCATATAGGTTCAGTGTGACTGCTCGTAGCCGCGTAGTTTCTCCGAACAGGCACATCTAAAGGCAGCATGTAGCGGTCCTTCAATGGCGGATCCACAACGTATCCGCCAGTGTGATCGTACCCTTAATGGAAAAAAGGGGTGTTTTTTTTACTTTTTATGAAGGAAAGGGCTTTTTTATGTAAAAAAAATATATACATTTTTTATTTTATTTTAACGTTTTTTTTTTTTTAAATAAAGGGGGTGATTCATTTTTTTTATTGGGAATTTGCATTTATGTTTTTTCACTTTTTAAGTCCCCATAGGAGACTATTACATGCAATCTGTAGATTGCATGCTGATCAATGCTATGCAATTAGCATAGCAGTGATCAGTGTTATCGGCGCTCCTTTACTACTGCCTGCCATGGCTGGCTGCAGTAAAGGAGTGGCATTCGGACGGCACGGAGCAGGGTAAGGGGCCTCCGGCCATCTTCGCAGCTGATTGGGACAATCAGCTAATTAGTCAATCGCATGGCAGCAACTTAATGCATTTGGGCATGTAGACGTGGTCAAAACAATTTGCTGAAGTTCTAACCAAGCATCAAAATAGGGAAGAAAGAGGATTTAAAGAGTACCTATCATGATCTAAACTCTCCCTAATCCCCCCTCCCCCCATCTGTCTCTGACTCTCACTGACACTATCTATCCCTGTGTTTCTTTTCATTCAAAACATCCTCTTTCTACCTGATTTAATGTCTTCTTGGCTGCTCATTCAGCCGTCCTAGTGTGAGGGAGGAAGGGGGCGTGGCCCAGCATAAAGGCTGTGAACACAGCAGCCAGCAGCTCTAAACTTCTCCTCTCTGTTTACAACTGCATGTGCAGAGAGAAGAAAGATCGGAGCTCAGATAGTAAAATGAATGAGGGCATGCAGTAAGGCAGAGTCAGGAGTGCTGTGCTATGAGCAGAGTGCTGGCTCCTGCCTGTCTGATTGACAGGCAGGGAGCAGTGCTGAGCTTGTTTGTCCCAGCTGCAGTCTGAGATTTAGGACTCCAGCATGAGTCTGAAATTTATAAAAAAAAAAAAAAAAAAAAGGGCTTGCGGCCAGGACTGGTAGGGAGACCTCTAGTGGTAATTTTCTTTCAAGGTGGCAAATTAAATAGAAAGAAGCATATTTTTTAATGACATGCAATTGGAAAGTTATTCTGCATACATTAATCTATAACAGGTCAAACGTTTTTTGATGAAAGATACCCTTTAATTGATTCTGAACGTGGTATGGACTGATCTGAGTATTCCGCAAACTGTTGATCTACTGGGATATTGACGCACATCTCTAGGGTTTACAAAGAATGGTCCAAAAAAGAGAAACTATTCAGTCAGGGGCAGATATGTGGATGAAAATCCCTTTTTCATGTCAGAGGTCAAAGGAGAATGGGGTAACTGGAAAGATGACAGAAACTCGGCAGTAACTAAACAACCCTTTACTACCAAGGTATGCAGAATAGGATCTCGGAACGCATCTCTGTGGGGTCATTAAAGTCCTTTTTATAGGCCACACATCACTCGATGTAAAAAGGGAATGTGCAGCCGACAATGATGAATTTAAAACAATTCGGAAATTGTTCATGTGGCCCTGCTGCTCCATTATTCCAGTCATTAGATGGTTTCGTTGTGCCGAACAGAAAGATCAGCGCTTGTTATCGGGACCTGCACAGCCCGTCTCAAAGGGCCTGGAGCCCCAGAGTGGGAACAGATGTTTGTAAACAAAATGGCCTCTTTATCACTGTTTTCAGCAAAACAGTTTTATTATTTATCTATCTGTTTATCTATCTATCTAGCAGAAACAAAGAAGCTGAAGCAGCACAACCTTGTAACCATGCAGTGGTGAAGGGTGCACGCAGGAGCTCATGATCGGGGCTGATTCTCCTGCGTGCCACCCATCTATACACTATATCTATCTATCTCATATCTATCTATCTATGTCATATCTATCTATCTATGTCATATCTATCTATCTATCTATCTGTCTATATCTCTACATCTAGTCTTTTTTGATTGTTCACAGTCTTTTAGGCTCTAATGCCTTGGAAGCCTTCCAGCTTGCCTTGTAACATTTTCTAGTAGTTGATCTTGGTCATGAGAAACCCATTACATTTATTAAAACCGGGCGTCAAGCCAGAGTCAATCGCAACATTTATGTCATGGTCCTGATGCTTGAAATTCTGTGCAGCTCCTATTAGTTACACTCATTAACCTCTAGTGATTAACAGGTGATTAAAGAGACAGGAATATCTAGAAACGAGAAGCATTCATATATATTAGACACTACAAATCTTCGTAAAGATCTTCTTTGGAGTAGGATATTTAAAGGAGAACCAATATGAGGATAATCATTTACTTATAACGCTCACAAATCTGATAAAGCGGCTGCATGCGGAACATCAACACTGTACTATAAATCCCTTAACAACTGTCCCATGCCTATCTGCTATAAGAAGCTTTACTAGTTTTATGGCTATTACTCATCATAAAGAGGCCCTGTCACGGTGAAAGACATCATTTAATTGCAATATGTAGTAGATCCACCAGTGTAAACAAGCACATTGGTCGAATGGTCCCTGCAATCCACATTTAGTCTAAAGGGAGAGCAGCACTGAGCCCCTCATGGCTGACAGGTCAACAGGGGTCACGTGTTTGCAACCACTAGAGGCAGTGTACTCCAGACATCGCGGCTGCTCTCGGTCTAGCTCAGGGAGCAGGGGGAGTGGAGCATTCACTCGTGACTCGCAGCTTCCTCTGTGTCTGCTTGTAGTGGCGGATTGCTGCTGCGAGCAGGACACACAGGCACAGCTGGAGACACACTCCAGCTGTGCCTGTGTGTCCTGCTCGCAGCTGTGACCTATCTCAGCTACCGGCCGCAGCTGTGACCTATTGGACACTTCCTTGTGTTGAGACCGAGACCAGAAAAAGCCACACAGTAGAACCAGACATCATCGGGACAGTATGAGCAGGGTAGTGGGGCAGATAAGTGCATATTAGTTTTTTGTTATTACCGTAGCCTGAGCCACTGGACAACTTCTTTAAAGTCTTTATTCCTATAGAGTTGGTATGTATAACAAAGATCTGTTTAGTACTGAAAGCAGTCGGTTACAAATTACTTCCACAGTATTTGGTAGTATTTGTAGGCTGTATGGTATTTTTATGCGGGCATCATATGGCAGCACTATGGGGGAGATTTATCAAAACCTGTGGACAGGAAAAGTTGCCCAGTTGCCCATAGCAACCAATCAGCTCACTTCTTTCATTCTTAACAAGGCCTGTGAAAAATGAAAGAAGCAATCTGATTGGTTGCTATGGGCAACTGGGCAACTTTTCCTGTCCACAGGTTTTGATAAATCTCCCCCTATATGAGCAAATTTACCGTTGTATACAAGAAGCATTCCGTTTTTTTCTGTCACACATGCACAACACAATGCCATCTTAGAGTTATATTTCATTGTATGACAATAAATTGTCTTCTGGGTGTGAATACTACTAGATCTTTATGAGAATGTTAGAGATATGTGGCTGCGGCTTACACCTTCCCATAGACTCCACATAAATGTTTGGCATGGACAAACCGTATGAAGGGGTCAAATGTAAAGCAGATGACAACAGAGTAAGGGAAGGGATTAAGTATACTGGTTACCAGTAAACTAAGCTGCAGCCTTTTAGGCTAGGTTCAAACTAAGGACTCTCCTGACGGAAATATACCCATCCTGAAATTACGAAGGTTTTCCGTCGCCAAGTGAATTAGACGGCACTAGAATGTCCCTAAAGATGGCAATGTATTCTGCAATGATTGCGCTAAAAGATTGAGCAAGATAATTGTTCGGAAATTCTGTAGTGTGCACTGTGCAGCAGAATGCCATTGACAGCAATGGAACTCAGGATAGGCCATGAATAGTTGATCAACAGGGTGATGACACTCTGCTTCCCTATTGATACCATCGGTCTGCTGAAATAAACAGTGTATAGGAGCTGGAATATTGGCTATATACCCACTGTAGTGAACCGACTATTAAAGGGGTACTCCGCCCCTAGACATCATATCCCCTATCCAAAGGATAGGGGATAAGATGTCAGATCGCCACGGTCCCGCAGCTGGAGCCCCCGGGGAGTTCGCTCTGTGCGTAATGACGGGCGATACAGGTGACGGAGCAGCGTGGCATCATGGCTCCACCCCTCGTGACATCACGGCCCGTCCCCTTAATGCAAGTCTATGACTTGTATTGAAAGGGGTGGACCGGGACGTTACGAGGTGCTGAGCCGTGACGTAACGATGCTTCGGCCCGTCATTATGTGCAGAGCGAACTCGCTCTGTGCTGTAATGATAGCGCGGTGCCGCAGCGGGGATCCCCGGCGATCTGACATCTTATCCCCTATCCTTTGGATAGGGGATAAGATGTCTAGGGGCGGAGTACCCCTTTAATGGCCTATCCTGTTGATCATAGGGGTAAAGGGGGTGACCAGCGCACAGAAGGAAGTAAGTAACAGGTGAAGAGACTGAACTGTGCTCAGCTCTAGCAGCCAAGGCAAACACCCAGAGGGCTCCAAAGCCTAATTTGTATACCTCTTTAAACTCTAATATACCTCTTGTATACCTCTTTAAACTCTAATATCTAATCAGCCATGCTCTTACTTTATACCCTGAAAGTCTGCTCACAGGGCCACTTTAACCCTTCAAGGACTTCGCTCAGATATCTATATGTAAAATGTATTGGTCTGTTGACATTTGTTATCATAAGTAGATAACTATCCCAACTGCAGGCTAATCTTTATCCATTATGGAAATAATTTTTTGGCACATGCATTCCATTTCTTTAGACTTCATTAACTTTGCACCTTAGCTTATGAGATGTAAATGTTACATTTTAAGGGCAATTTGCAGTAAAACTTGGAATCTCTTACAAGCTGGGGATCCATTTTTTAAAACAAGACACACTATATAATGCAAGATCAATGCTTCTTATTATGCATTAGGTAATCTTTAACGTGTATATCTCTGCAGTGATCAGAGCTGGCAGAGGGCCTGAATGCACCCTTTTTTTTTTTTTTTTTTTTCAAAGATAGTGTCACTGTAACAAATATTGATGCTACTTTAAATTCATCAATATACAATTTGGCCACTTTCCATTAAATGTACCTAATATTGATACACATGTAAGCAAAGTTGTTTTATTACCTTGATAAAAACTACTGAAGTACTACTGAGTGAAAGGCTCTCAATTTGTGAATTAGCCTGTAGGCTTGTTTACAGAACATTAGGTACAGTTGGTGTGGTGTCCTAACCTTAGAAGAACTCTGTTACGTTAAGTATTCATTTGATCCTTTGTTCTATATTCTCTACACATATGCTACTACTCCGTTTTTCCCCTTTGCTTTAGTAGAAAAAGCGAAGCCATAAACCCACCTCTGTCCTTTCTGCTCTATCACTATGCAACTATGAGGAATTTTTGCACAGTTTCTGTACAAAAATTACGGCCAAAATTGCAACAATGGTGGACTGACAGGTCGGGAATTCAACATCAGGGTCAATTTAAACTATGTGCCATCTGACGGGACTTCTGAAATTGTGCCGTCTGCCAGAACTTCTGGTGCAAGCAGCATTTCTCTTCCACAGAAGCTTTCCCGTAATTCAGAAAAAAGGATCGCAGTGAATGTGGTGGAGAACCTTTTCTCTCCTTGAATGCCTCGATACAACTATTTCTGGGACAGATAACCAAATACTACCATATGATGCCACACAAATTTCTCTACTCAGGGTGAAGTCCGGCTTGTCGTAATGGACGACCGTACTCGAGGACATAACAGGCCCTGTTGAATGTGGCCAAATACCTTCCTTCTGCCTTTTATTGGGAGATGGCCTATAAAATTACACGCAGGGCTTATATCTCGCCTCACATGGGTCTCCTTTTTGGTTACACCACAGACTACATGTGCCCTAAGTGTGGTGCCCCTCATGCTGACCTCCTGCATTGTTTTTTGTTTTGCCCTAATATTAAAGCCATCTGGGAACGACTTCAGGTATACGTGGCCTCTCATCTTTTCCTTCCCTGCCCCCTCATTGGTGTGTATTTGGTATACTCCCAGACTCCTCCTCGGTAAGACTAATCCATGAAAAACAACTCTTGTACTATCTCTACTATCATTGCTGCTGCTAGGAAATCCATACTCCATGGCTGGATATCAAACTCACCCTCTTCCGTCTGCCTGCTTTCTAAGGAACTCACATTCCTCTTCTGTATGGATTGGGTAGAGTCATCGTTGCTCGGGGAGAAAAGGGTTAAGTGTTTCTTCTGTACCTGGGATAGATTCTCACCCCTGTTCCCTATACACATCAAGCAAAAAGTGAAGGAATGCTTTGGTCTCATTACATGGTATTTAGAACAAACTGTCTGTGGTGGTGATCCCTTGCGTCCAGACTGATGACACTAATCCCATGCCTTCTTAACACCCCTTTCGGATTTTGTTGCTCTGCGTGCCCATACCCCCTATACCCCTCCATATTTCCCCCTTTCCCTACTACCTTGTCTTTTCCTGGTTAATTTAGGATAACCCAGGTTCAACTCTTGCAGGTTATGGAACTGTAGCCTGCCTATAGCGTCTACGAGTCTACTTTCTTCTTGTATTGGAGGCTGGACGACCTCCCTCATATCCTCAGATATCCCTCTATGTAGTAACAGAACCCCACCCACCTCTATCAGGTGTGTATATAAGGTGTCTTGGATGTTCCAGACCCTGCCATGCTTACTGAACTGTTCACACAGAGGCATATTCATATAATGAGGCCACCTTATCGCGGTGGGACGGTCCAAGCTATTTGACCTCCGGCGGAGACAAATCTGCGAGCTAAGTGCCTCACTATTTCATAGTTTCACATTTGCATCTATTACACCATAGCTGTATAGCTCTCCATGTTTTAACTGCATATTCATGTTGCACCTATATCTTTGTGCTGGCAGTGTGCTGCTGCATTCTTCTGTTGCTGTATATCTAGCCTAGTAGTGTGCACCTGTAGGCCAGGTCCATATAATAGTCTGGTATCAACTAAAGTGCTGGCTGACTTATTCTTTGCCTCTATGTAGTAAGCTACAAAACTCTCCTGAACCCGACCTTTCCCTCCTTCTTTTCCTTTGACTGTTACATTGTTTAAAAATTTTAATAAACAAATTTATTTTGGGGGAAAAAAGGTGAACAGTTCCATATCTGCATTCAGCCCATGGGGCATTAACGTATCCAAATATAAGATCCATCTTCACACAGCAGTTCTATATATACGGTTTATCTTGATAGTGTTGGATTCCATTTCTTCACTTGATCATATTTCTTCATATTCGCTTCATGAGACATGAATGGCAGGAAGTTTACACATTCAGGATTGCTGCTTTATTTACGTACCAGTGACCTTTCACATTAAAGGACATCTATGGTGTACATTTCTTTTAAATCCCCTGTGCCCGGGCTGCAAAAAGGAACAAAACAAACTTTAACTCACCTTCCGACGTTCCCCAGTGAGGTGAGTTAAAGTTTGTTTTGTTCCTTTTTGCAGCCTGGCACAGGGGATTATAAAAAATGTACACCATAGATGTTTTGACTTGGTTGCTTTAACTTCTTTATACCACACTGTTTACACTCTCCTCCACCCTTTGCTGTTGGCTATATATAACCTTTTTATTTTTTTTTGCATTTTTAGCATGTTCTGAGTTTTTCTAACAAATTTGTTTTGTGTTTCTGTAGTTTTTTTTTCTGATTTTGTACTGAACCCAACAAAGAGGCTGAGAAACCCCAAAAGGTCATGTGTCTATTTTTTCATATTTATTAAGGGTTTTCTTACTTTTTTGGTGTGAAATGCACATCAAAAACCAACCAACCAAAAGCAGACTAGTGTTGTGAATCTGGGACATTATCTCCTGAAATTTTTTAAATAGCCTTTATGTTCTTGTGTGGAAAGTCCAGTCTTCATCAGGCATGTTGAAGTCACCCGGAAGTATTATATTTACTTATATTGCAATTTAAATGGTTACATTAACTAACAGGCTATTGTTGTGGAAATATTAATGGCTTGTCACATTGGCTTTATGATGGGCTTTATATTGTGTGTTAGAACGTGGTCTTGTGTTATTGGCAATTACCATTGGGGCACCAGTCCCAATAATGTAATCAAACACAGATCAGTTTTATTGAGAAAATATATATATATATATATATATATATATATTTAAAATCAATATAAAATTGAAGAATATAGGCACTATTATGATAAGTACAGAAGATAAGTAGCAACCATCTGACAAAGCCTACATGCAAAATGCGCGTTGGGGTTGTAGGTAATCTGGTCTCTGAAAGAGAATGTTTATGGTGCATGCATTGTTTTGAGTCTGATCTACTCTGTTATGCCTATGGCTTGATTTATGGTCTGTACAGGTGAAACTTGAAAAATTTGAATATTGTGCAAAAGTTCATTGTATTTCATTAATAAAACTTAAAAGGAAAGGAAGCATGAAGTGTTCAAAAATCTCCTGGTAGACGGATGTGTTAACCCTGGACTTAACGAAGCACAGTGGACCAACACCAGCAGATGACATGGCTCCCCAAATCATAGTAATTGGGGGGGGCTTTGGGGTTTACATGAGCTGTAAGCCATAATCATCACAATTATGACAAATCATGGCTTGAACTATCTTGCTTTGCATGTAATGAGTCTCTCTCATATATTAGTTTCACCTTTTAAGTTGCATTACTGAAAGAAATTAACTTTGCACGATATTCAAATTTTTCGAGTTCCACCTGTATAATGTGCGTGCTCTGACCCCTTTTTTGTTTGGTGGATTTAATGACCCCTTTTTTTTGTTTGGTGGATTTGGTTCCTTTTGGTCCAGTACACAGTATTAATGCATAGTCGTGTGTACATATGTATAACTCATTTCTGCAGATATGTTAATAGACCATGACATATAGATATTTGTGATGCCACAGTAGCAGGCTAAACCATCACATTCTATTATAAATTTTTTTTTACTGTAACTTTTATTGAAAGGGTTTTGCCATAAATACAAAAAGAAATGAAAATAACGAAAACAAAGTACAGAATCATACAAATATTGAGGTAAACAGCAGAGTAAATGGATGGCAAAGTACAGCAGAATTTGTAGAAACAAATAAATCTAGCACAACAACTAGGCAACATCGCAATATAGAAGGCGACCCTTGGGGTTGCAGCTGAACATTCACATTATAACTTACAGTGACTGACTATACTGTAATAGTGGATGTGGCTTTAGTAGCATTATACTGTAATTGTGGGAGAGGCTTTAGAAACATTATACTGTAATGGTGGGAGTGGCTTTGGAAGCATTATACTGTAATGGCGGGAGAGGCTTTGGAAGCATTATACTGTAATGGTGGGAGAGGCTTTGGAAGCATTATACTGTAATGGTGGGAGAGGCTTTAGAAGCATTATACTGTAATGGCGGGAGTGGCTTTGGAAGCATTATACTGTAATGGCGGGAGAGGCTTTGGATGCATTATACTGTAATGGTGGGAGAGGCTTTAGAAGCATTATACTAAAATGGCGGGAGAGGCTTTAGAAGCATTATACTGCAATGGTGGGAGAGGCTTTAGAAGCATTATACTGTAATGGCGGGAGAGGCTTTGGAAGCATTATACTGTAATGGTGGGAGTGGCTTTGGAAGCATTACACTGTAATGGCGGGAGAGGCTTTGGAAGCATTATACTATATTGGCGGGAGTGGCTTTGGAAGCATTATGCTGTAATGGTGGGATTGGCTTTGGTACATTATACTGTAATGGCGGGAGAGGCTTTGGAAGCATTATACTGTAATGGCGGGAGAGGCTTTGGAAGCATTACACTATATTGGCGGGAGTGGCTTTGGATGCATTATACTGTAATGGTGGGAGAGGCTTTGGAAGCATTATACTGTAATGGCGGGAGAGGCTTTGGAAGCATTATACTATATTGACGGGAGTGGCTTTGGAAGCATTATACTGTAATGGTGGGAGTGGCTTTGGTAGCATTATACTGTAATGGCGGGAGAGGCTTTGGAAGCATTATACTGTAATGGTGGGAGAGGCTTTGGAAGCATTACACTATATTGGCGGGAGTGGCTTTGGAAGCATTATACTGTAATGGTGGGAGAGGCTTTGGAAGCATTATACTGTAATGGCGGGAGAGACTTTGGAAGCATTATACTATATTGGCGGGAATGGCTTTGGAAGCATTATACTGTAATGGTGGGAGAGGCATTGGAAGCATTATACTGTAATGGTGGGAGAGGCTTTGGAAGCACTTTACTGTAATGGCGGGAGTGGCTTTGGAAGCATTATACTGTAATGGCGGGAGTGGCTTTGGAAGCACTTTACTGTAATGGCGGGAGTGGCTTTGGAAGCATTATACTGTAATGGCGGGAGTGGCTTTGGAAAAATGATACTGTAATGGCGGGAGAGGCTTTGGAAGCATTATACTGTACTGGCAGGAGCTGCTTTGGAAGCACTTTACTCTAATGGCTAGAGTGGCTTTGGAAGCATTATACTGTAATGGCTGAATTGGCTTTGGAAACCCCTCTTTGTTCTCTAGCTAAATAAACAGGACTCCAGTTAGGAGACACTCATTTATTCTGAGCTGGCGAAGGAATCTTTTGAGCTATTGATTTCTCATCTGTATTTCTTAAAGTATTGCGAATTAGCTTATCCCTGCGCAGACCACTGAATCTGACTATTGTTAAAAGTCCAGATTTCTACCACACTATGCAATGTGAGCAAAAAGGAAAAAAAAGAATTCTTTAATCTTTTTTAATTGATCATTTTACTGTAAAATAAAGTATAAGTGGGTAACACAATCTGTTTCAGGCATTTCAAGTGTTATTTTGCAACTTCTTGTACCCCATTGTCAGAGCTTTTTAGTCGTATATCCCTGTCACCTCTTCTTCAACATGGGTGATAACATGGCGGCAGGAATGGCTCACGCAGTTGAGGACAGTCAGAAACAGTAATTTTCTTTTGCTTCCTAGAGAACTATAACTCCTAGCATGTCCTGATAGCCTTAGACCATCAAGACCTGCTGAAACTTTTTTGTGTTCAACAAGGAACTTATTTTCTTATATGGTGTTAAATATTATTGGTCATTATGACACGGTCAACCATGGAGAACAAATGAGTTCTTGCTTTTATAAAAAAAAAAAACATACATTTATTGTAATCTTCTTGACGTGGCAGACAAAAACAAGAAATCTTCATGTAAAGACAGTCCTTAGCATACAGTAGGAAGGTTATGTAGGCATGTCCTTAGACTTGTCTCACCAGCTGGGGTTTCTGTGTGTTGGATCCATCTTGGGATGTCCACAGATGGCATCCTCTGTAAGCATCCTCTTAGGCTTCTTTCACACTATGAGCATTCATTCGTTATTAAACGTCTGTTTTCTGTCTGAAAACGGATTTATAATAAAGGATGAAATAACGGGTGCTAATGGATGAGTAAATATTCATCCCTTAAGACCCGTTATAACATCCCTCATGTATGGCCATAACACCTCTGCCTACAGACTCCCACAGCCGGGACTACTACTACTCCCATCATGGAACAGACTTGTTTCCATGATGGGAGTAGTAATTCCCTGGCTGCGGGTGTCTGCAGACAGCTGGGGAGGCTACATTAGTGTTTGGACTACAACCCCCATCATGGAACAGAGTCTGTTCCATGATGGGAGTTGTAGTACAGGGGCTGAGGGATTGATCGCACCGGGTCTCACTTCTGGGACCTGATGTGATCAGAAGTTATTAAGCAGGGGAGCGGGCGGCATGGTCCACAACCCTGCGATGTATGGTGTGTTTTAACTTTCATTTTTGAATTCCCCCCGCGGGGAGCCCTGAATGTCCGGTACTGAGGAGCCAATCAGGGCTCCCAGAGAGAGATTTGAAAATGAACATTGTGAGTAGCAGGGGGCCGCATTTATATTAAAAGCGCTTTGGGGGCAAGATATATAGCGCTGCAGGGGGGGCAGACATATAGCATATATATCTAGCCCCCCAGCGCATTTATAATATGCCTCGTACAGCATATTTATATATATATATACCCCCCGCCGGCGGATTATTAAATATATACCCCCCTCCAGCGCATGTATAATGTATCCCCCGCCAGCACAAGTATAATGTATCCCCCGCCAGCGCAAGTATAATTTATCCCCTGACGGCGCAAGTATAATGTATCCCCCACCAGCGCAAGTATAATGTAAACCCCCCGCCGGCACAAGTATAATGTATCTTCCGCCAGCGCAAGTATAATGTATCCCTGGCCGGCGCAAGAATAATGTATCCCCCGCCGGCGCATGTACATGTACCCTGGCAGCATCTATATCAGGGCTCTCAAACTCCCGGCCCGGGGGCCATTTGCGGCCCGCGGAACGAAAGTTTGTGGCCCGCGCCAGGTATGTAGTGAAGAAAACTGTGTCTTGAAGCAGAGCAGAGACTGCACACGCCCCCCCCCCCCCCCCTCATCAACCACCTAATGTGGGGAACCTGCTTCTACCTAGTGTGGGGAACCAGCTACTACCTAATGCGGGGAAACTGCTGCCTACCTAATGTGGGGAACCTGCTGCCTACCTAATGTGGGGAAACTGCTACTACCTAATGTGGGGAACCTGCTGCCCACCTAATGTGAGGAACCTGCTGCCTGCCTAATGTGGGGAACCTGCTGCCTACCTAATGTGGGGAACCTGCTGTCTACCTAATGTGGGGAACCTGCTGCCACCTAATGTGGGGAACCTGCTGTCTACCTAATGTGGGGAACCTGCTGCTACCTAATGTGGGGGACCTGCTGCTACCTAATGTGGGGAACCTGCTGCTACCTAATGTGGGGAACCTGCTACTACCTAATGTGGGGAACCTGCTGCCTACCTAATGTGGGGAACCTGCTGCCTACCTAATGTGGGGAACCTGCTGCCTACCTAATGTGGGGAACCCCCAGAAGTAGCACCCCCATCATCCGTCAGCTTATGCTATTACCACATGGGTTAGGGGGAATGGGAGGGCTGCTGGTGGATGATGGGGGTGCTACTGCTGGTGGAGGGTGTTGCTGGTGGATGATGAGGGGCGTATGATGAGGGCATTATATGTTATGGGCGCATGCGGCCCAGCCTCACCCAGCTGCTACCTCAAGTGGCCCCCGGATAATTTGAGTTTGAGACCCCTGATCTATATACATATGTCACCGCTGCGCTATGAATGAAAAGCATTCTAGCAGCAGCATCGGCCGTCCCGATGCTGCTGATAGAAATACTTTTCATTCATGCAGCGCCGGCATATGTATATAGAAGCGCTGTGGGGGCAGATAACGCTATATGTCTGCACCCCCCCCCCCCCCAGCGCTTCTATATACATATACCCCTGCAGCACTATTAATGAAAAGTATTTCTATAAGCAGTGCATAGTGCCAGGAGCCGGCTCCTGACACCATTCATAGCGCTGCAGGGGTATATGTATATAGAAGCGCTGGGGGTGAAGACATATAGCGTTATCTGCCCCCCACAGCACTTCTATATACATATGCCGGCGCTGGTTGAATGAAAAGTATTTCTATCAGCAGCATCGGGCCTGCAGATGCTGCTGCTAGAATGCTTTTCATTCATAGCACAGCGGTGACATATATTTATATAGATGCTGCAAGGGTGCATATACTTGCGCCGGCGGGTGATACATTATACTTGCACCGGCAGGGGATACATTATACTTGCGCCGGCGGGGGGGTATATATTTATTAATGCGCCAGTGGGGGGTATATATATATATATATATATATATATAGATATATAGATATATATAGATATATAGATATATATATATATATATATATATAGGCTATATGTCTCCCCCCCCCCCCCCCTGCAGCGCTACATATCTTGCCCCCCACAGCACTTTTAATATACATATGGCCCCCTGCTACTCACAATGTTCATTTTTAAATCTCCCCCTGAGAGCCCTGAAAAGCTCCTCAGTCCTGGCTATTCAGGGCTCCCCGCGGGGGATTCAAAAATGAAAGTTGAAACACATCATACATCGCATGGTTGCGGACCATGCCGCCCGCTCCCCTGCTTAATAACTTCTGATCGCATCGGGCCTCAGAAGTGAAACCCGGTGCGATCAATCTGTCAGCCACTGTACTACAACCTCCATCATGGAACAGACTCTGTTCCATGATGGGGGTTTTAGTATAAACACTAATGTAGCCTCCCTAGCTGTCTGCAGACTCTCATAGCCAGGGAATTACTACTCCCATCATGGAAACAAGTCTGTTCCATGATGGGAGTAGTAGTAGTCCTTCAGCACTGCAGGAGTCTGCTGATGTCACCTCTTCTGAGCATGCTCAGAAGTAATAATGGATATTGTACACCAGGTGCAAATGGATGACATAAAGGCTCATCCGTTTGCCATAGACTTCCATGTTAAAAATTTACCCGTTTCTTGTGACGGAAGAAAAATTTGTGCATGTGCCCTTTTTTTCT
Organism: Hyla sarda; assembly: GCF_029499605.1. Taxonomy (NCBI): domain Eukaryota; kingdom Metazoa; phylum Chordata; class Amphibia; order Anura; family Hylidae; genus Hyla; species Hyla sarda. The sequence continues at coordinate 192,978,702 of NC_079195.1, read as the reverse complement.
TCCCTCACAAATAGCGTCCGTTATTCATGACGGGCTATAAGGGGTAATAATGGATAATCAAAAAATCCCATAGACTTGAATGGGATTTTGTAATGGACATTTAACATCCGTTATTAAGGCTTTTCTAACGGATGTTTATAACGGGTCTTTTAACGGATGAATTTTACAGTGTGAATGGGGCCTTAGCTGTCATCTTTCACCAGGCTGGCTTGGTCTGGTCTGGCTTGGCCCCACCTTCCTTCCTCCTTGGTTAGCTTAGCTTAGCTTCTTCCTTCATTAGCTTAGCTTCCTCTTTGAAGTCCTGAACTTTTATAGCATAACTATGGGTGTGTTTACTATGATTGAAGTGTGTCCTTTATATATGTGGGCATGTTCATCCTAAGTAATCCTATGTCTAATATCCATAAATATACCTATACAGTATATATCTCCTCCTAGTGGGTTGGTTGAATATATATAAATCTCATGGGTGTATACATTATGTCTTGGCTACATTGTTATCTGATAGGATACTACTATATACTGAAATAGTATATAGTGTGTCAGGAAATACTTCTTAGCTTAGCAATTCTATCTATAGGATTCAGCAAGCTCAATTTAACTTGTTCCAAGGTCAGTTCAGCCATTTTGTAATCAATACCTTAGCTCAATTACCTTGATCCACAGGTTACAATGATATTGTATATTAAAAAATACATCTCATATCTCATAATATTTTACATTTACCCCTGTTTTAAGTTTAAATACATATTTGATACTCAAAATAAAGATTTTTCAATGTACAATTACCATATATAGTTATAATTATCAAATCCTTACTTATTACTTTTCTTCATAAATAAATTAGACAACCTCCAATAAATTAGCATATGTCATTATAGAATATCAAGTGTAAGTAAACTAATCAATTCATGACTTTAAGTAGTAATATTATCATCAATTCTAATAATTCTATGTCACAGTATATCATGATATGTAACAGATCATGTTATACTAGGCCATATAGTGATAAATTATGTTATTATATTTTCATATTAAATTATACCATGTTGTGTTATATTACGTCATGTTATGTTGTGGTATACTGTAATTTATTTTTCACAAAAAACATTAACTAATCCCTAAACCTAAGATCTTCTTCTCTTTGGCATTTAAAATATAGAAGATCAATGTAACTTTTTATTATAACATAGTCCATAAAAGTCCTTGAAAAATCTTTGAAAAATAATAAGTCATTGTCCTTTGATTATTTTTGTTTTTCCTTCATCATCTTTTTCATTTCTTTGCTGAGGTTGGTCTTTGGTAAGCAAAAACAATTTAGTCCTCTGCACAGCCAAGGGTTAACATCCCTTCTTGATGAGTCACTTCCGTGCAGACTCTGTGTGTATATGTACAACCTTGCAATGGTTCACTTTTAACTCTTCAACTTCTTTGCTGGAACAACAGCTGATGATTATGTAATTAGAAAACAGTCCATTCTGCAGAAACAACTTTTGCAATGTTTTCCTTGGGTACAGGCAAACTTTTTCTTCACCTTTGGCTCCTAGACTTATAATTCTTAGTCCAGTTTGTAGAAACAATGCATTTCTTTTGCTCCTGACTGGCTCGCCAAAATGTTAAATATTACCAGTCATTATGACACGGTCAACCATGGAGAACAAAGGAGTTCTTGCTTGTATAAAAAAAAGCATACATTTATTGTAATGTTCTTGACATCATGGCAGACATAAAACAAGAAATCTTCATGTAAAGACAGTCCTTAGCATACAGTAGGATGGTTATGTAGGCATGTCCTTAGACTTGTCTCACCAGCTGGGGTTTCTGTGTGTTGGATCCATCTTGTGATGTCTGAAGATGGCCTCCTCTGTTAGCACCTTTTAGCTGTCATCCTTCATCAGGCTTGCTTGGTCTGGTCTGGCTTGGCCCCACCTTCCTTCCTCATTGGTTAGCTTAGCTTCTTCCTTCAATAGCTTAGCTTCCTCTTTGAAGTCCTGAACTTTTATACCATAACTATGATTGTGTTTACTATGATTGAAGTGTGTCCTTTATATATGTGGGCATGTTTATCCTAAGTAATCCTATGTCTACTATCCATAAATCTACCTATATAGTATATATCTCCTCCTAGTGGGTTGGTTGAATACATATAAATCTCATGGGTGTATACATTATGTCATGGCTACATTGTTATCTGATTGGATACTACTAACCTTGCATATAATGTACTTCAATGTGACCATTCTCCTGAAATAGTATATAGTGTGTCATGAAATACTTCTTCACTTAGCAATTCTATCTATAGGATTCAGCAAGCTCAATTTAACTTGTTCCAAGGTCAGTTCAGCCATTTTGTATTCAATACCTTAGCTCAATTACCTTGATCCACAGGTTACAATGATATTGTATATTAACCCCTTAAGGACTCAGCCCATTTGGGCCTTAAGAAAACTTAAAAAAATTATAACTCTTTTATATTTTCATCCATAGACTAGTATGAGGGCTTGTTTTTTGCGTGACCAGTTGTCCATGGTAATGCCATCCCTCACTTTACCATAAAATGTATGGCGCAACCCAAAAATTTTGTGTGGGGAAATTAAAAAGAAAACCGCAATTTTGCTAATTTTGGAAGGTTTTGTTTTCACGCCGTATAATTTACAGTAAAAAATGACATTTGTTCTTTATTCTTTGGGTCAATACTATTAACATGATACCCATGATAACATACTTTTGCACTTAAAAAAAATTGCAAACTTTTTAACCAAATTAGTATGGTTAAAATCCCCCAATTTTAAATACCTATAACTTTTTCATTTTCCGTATAAGCGGCGGTACGAGGGCTAATTTTTTGTTCCATTAACCGTACTTTTTATTACCACATTTGCTTATATAAAACTTTTTATAAATTTTTTATAAATTTTTTTGGGAATAAAATGTTATAAAAAAGCAGAAATCTTTGACTTTTTTCTTTTTTTACGTTCACGCCGTTCACCTTACGGTATCATCATCCATTTTAGTGACCGCAATGCTGCAGATGCCGTGATCTGTATTGATCACGCCATCTGAGTGGTTATTGGCGGGCATCCACGCAATCGCGGATGTTGGCCATTACCGGTGGGTCCCTGGCTGCTATCAGCAGCCGGGACCTGCCGCGCATGACCCGAGCATCGCTCCAATGCTCGCGGTTATGTATAGGACATAAATGTACAACCTGGTGTGTTAAGTACCACCTCACCAGGACGTACATTTACGTCCTGCATCGTTAAATGGGCACTGTCAGATATAAAAACTTTTTATATGTTGTAAAGCATGAAAAAACAATAGGTTTTGCAATTGCTTTCATTAGAAATTTTTCAGTATTTCATACTGAAAAAGCCAGTCAAAGAACTGCCCCCTCTGCCTTCTGAAATGCATTCAGTGCTTCTGTGAACACTGCTTCGTCCTGGACTCCGGGACGTTTTGGAGGGGGGAGGGGCTGTACACACTGCAGAGACTCATGTGAAAAGAAGGGGATGGGCAGGAAGACTGCTGCCGTCTCTCACACAGCAGACATCAATGAGAGAGGAAGAAACATGCATTGCAGATGAAAAAGTAAGTGTCCAAGCATGTGTGTGTGTGTGTGTGTGTGTGTATGTGTGTGTGTGTGTGTGTGTGTGTGTGTATATGTGTATGTGTATATGAACCCAGTGTGTGTGTGTGTGTGTGTAATAAAGGGGGATTACAATCATATCCTCATGCTGTTTCAAAACTAAAACTCCCAGCATGCCTGCACAGCCAAATGATGTGTGGGCATGCTGGGAGCTGTAGTTTTGCAACAGCTGGAGGCACCCTGGTTGGGAAGCACTGGACTGAGGAGAGGGAGGGGGCGGAGGGGGAGTGGTTATCACAGTGAGTACCCGCCCCCCTGCTTCTGGTAGATAAAATTAAGGTATGTCAGAAATAAAGCTAATTCTGAGAGAAATGTAGGTCACAGACACATACAAAGAACATGTATATGATCAGGATGAGATACTGAGCAACATATAACAGTTTAGTTTTTTTGAGTGATCTGACGGGTACGCTTTAAGGGGTTAAAAAATACATCTCATATCTCATAATATTTTACATTTCCCCCTGTTTTGAGCTTAAATACATATTTGATACTCAAAATAAAGATTTTTCAATATACAATTACAGTGGGGATCAAAAGTTTGGGCACCCCAGGTACAAATTTGTATAAATGTGCATAAAGAAGCAAAGGAAAGATGGAAAAATCTCCAAAAGGCATCAAATTACAGATTAGACATTCTTATAATATGTCAACAAAAGTTAGATTTTATTTCCATCATTTACAGAAAACAAAAAAATGGCGTCTGCAAAAGTTTGGGCCCCCTGCAGAGTTAAAGGAGTACTCTGGCGCGCACTTTTTTCCTTTTATCCCGTCCGGGCTGCAAAATAAAAGAAAACACACTTTCTCTTACTTGCCAACGAGCCCCCGGAGCTCCGGTACACTCCGGTACAGGTGTTCGGTCCCCGGGCTGTATTCTTCTTACTTCCTGTTAGCCCGGCACGTCACACGGAGCTTCAGCCTATCACCGGCCGAGGCGGGACATCGCTGTGGCCGGTGATAGGCTGAAGCTCCGTGTGACGTGCCGGGCTAACAGGAAGTAAGATGAATACAGCTTGGGGACCGAACACCTGTACCGGAGTGTACCGGAGCTCCGGGGGCTCGTTGGCAGGTAAGAGAAAGTGTGTTTTCTTTTATTTTGCAGCCCGGACGGGATAAAAGGAAAAAAGTGCGCGCCGGAGTACTCCGTTAATATCTTGTACTGCCCCCTTTGGCAAGTATCACAGCTTGTAAACGCTTTTTGTAGCCAGCCAAGAGTCTTTTAATTCTTGTTTGAGGTATCTTTGCCCATTCTTCAAAAGTCTTTCAGTTCTTTGAGATTTCTGGGCTGTCTGTCACGCACTGCTCTTTTTAGGTCTATCCATAGATTTTCAATTATGTTGAGGTCAGGAGATTGTGAAGGCCATGGCAAAACCTTCAGTTTACACCTCTTGATGTAATCCCCCTTGGTTTTTAGGTGTGTTTAGGATCATTATCCACTTGTAAAAGCCATCCTCTCTTTAACTTCAGCTTTTTCACAGATGGCATCAAGTTAGCATCCAAAATTTGCTGAAATTTTAATAAATCCATTTTTCCTTCCACGCGTGAGATGTACCCTGTGCCACGGGCTGCAATACAGCCCCAAAGCAAGATTGATCCACCCCCATGCTTAACAGTTGGACAGAGGTTCTTTTCATTAAATTCTGTTCCCCTTCTTCTCCAAATGTACCTTTGCTCATTCCGGCCAAAAAGTTCAATTTTAACCTCATCGGTCCACAGAACTTGTTTCCAAAATGCATCAGGCTTGTCTATATGTTCATTTGCAAAGTTCAAACAATGATTTTTGTGGTGAGGACATAGAAGAGGTTTTCTTCTGATGATTCTTCCATGAAGGCCATATTTGTACAAGTATCTCTTTATAGTGGAATAGTGTACCACAACTCCAGTGTCTGCCATATCTTTCTGGAGGGATTGTGCAATCAAACATGGGTTTTGAATTGTTTTTCTCACAATCCTGCGAGCTGTTCTGTCTGATATTTTCTTGGTCTTCCAGATCTTACTTTAACTTCCACTGTTCCTGTTGATTGCTATTTCTTAATTACATTCCAAACAGAGGATATTGACATCTGAAAACGTTTTGCCTTCTCCAGCTTTGTGAGCGTCAACTATTTTCAGTTTCAGATTTCTAGACAACTGCTTAGAAGAACCCATGGTGCTGATTGTTGGGGCAAGGTCAGATGAGGCTGGGCATTTAAAACCTTTGAGATTGACATGACCTGGTCTTCCCAGATGATGATTGAGAACAATCCATGACACTGGCAGGTCTCAGCTTTGCAAAGGGGGCAGTGTATGCTCTACATTCTGCAGGGTGCCCAAACTTTTGCAAATGCCATTTTTTTGTTTTCTGTTATTTTGAAAGTGTAAATGATGGAAATAAAATCTAACTTTTGTTAACATATTATAAGAATGTCTAATCTGTAATTTGATGCCTTTTGGAGATTTTTTCCATCTTTTCTTGGCTTCTTTATGCACATTAATACAAATGTTTACCTGGGGTGCCCAAACTTTTGATCCCCACTGTACCATAGTTATAATTATCAAATCCTAACTTAGTACTTTTCTTAATAAATAAATTAGACAACCTCCAATATATTAGCCTATGTCATTATAGAATATCAAGTGTAAGTAAGCTAATTAATTCATGACATTAAGTAGTAATATTATCATCAATTCTAATAATTCTATGTCACAGTATATCATGATATGTAACAAATCATGTTATACTAGGCCATATAGTGATAAATTATGTCATTATATTATCATATTAAATTATACCATGTTGTGTTATATTTCGTCATGCGGTATACTGTAATGTATTTTTCACAAAAACATTAACTAATACCTAAGCCTAATCTAGATCTTCTTCTTCCTTTGGGCCTTTAACCCCTTAAGGATGCAGCCCTTTTTCACCTTAAGGACTGAGCCCTTTTTCGCAATTCTGACCACCGTCGCTTTATTAATTAATAACGCGAAAACGCTTTTACCAATTATTCTGATTCTGAGAATGTTTGTTTTTTCGTGACATATTCTACTTTATTTTGGTGGTAAATTTTCGGCGCTACTTGCATCCTATTTGGTGAAAAATCCCCAAATTTCATGAAAATTTTGAAAATTTTACATTTTTCTAACTTTGAAGCTCTCTACTTGTAAGGTAAATGGATATTCACAATAAATTTATTTTTTCTCCACAAATACAATATGTCCACTTCATGTTGGCATCATAAAATGGACATATTTTTGCTTTTTGAAAAAATTAGAGGGCTTCAAAGTAGAGCAGTAATTTTCAAAGAATTCATGAAAATTGCTAAATTTGAAAGGAAAGATGTTACAGAACTACAACTCCCAGCATGCCTGGGCAGTCCAGGCATGCTGAGAGTTGTAGTTTGGCAACATCTGGAGGGATACCGTTTGGGCACCACTGTAACATGCTGGGAGTTGCAGTTTGGCCTTCCTAGCTCGGCCTTCCTAGTGGTTTTGCTTTCACTTTCAGTAACCCCCCCCCCCCCCCACCGACGATTCCCTACCTGAGCCAGGATCCAGCAGTCTCCAGCGAAGATCCTGGGTCCCCAGGCATCTTTTCCTGCAGGTACGGCCTCCATCTTCTTCCCACGATCCCCTCGACATCCAGGGGCGGGCAGAACGGGGGGTTGCCATGGCAACCCCCTGTCCTGCGCTGCCATTGGTCAGAACTTCGTTCTGCTAATGGCAGGGGATAGGAGGAGATCGCAGCTCTGCGACCTCACTCCTATCCCTTAGGCTGATCGGGGCTGTCGCTGACAACTCCGATCAGCCCTATTTTCCGGGTCATCGGGTCACAAGATGTCTGAATTGACATGCGATTTTCTCCGATCGCCGACATGGGGGGGGGGGGTCTCAGGACCCCCCTGGGCGATGTGCCGGGATGCCTGCTGAATGATTTCAGCAGGCATCCCGATCCGGTCCCCAACCGGCTAGCGGCGGGGATCGGAATTCCCACGGGCGTATCCATACGCCCTCAGTCCTTAAGGACTCGGAATGCAGGGCGTATGCATACGCCCTGTGTCCTGAACAGGTTAAAATATGGAAGATCAACTTTTTATTATAACTGTCACGCCAAGCGCTCCGGGTCCCGCTGCCTCCCCGGAGTGCTCGCGGCGTGCCTCTTCATGCAGTGCTCCTGTCGGCACCGCTGACCGCGAGCGCTGCTCCCGTGTCTCCGGAGGCGAAGCGATCCGAGGCATGGGACGTGCCCGCTCTCGGATCGCGCCCCATGTCTCTCACCTGCCCCGTCCTCCTGCTCAGTCCCGGAGCGCGCAGCCCCGCTCTCTAGGGCACGCGCACGCCGGGTCTCTCAGATTTAAAGGGCCAGTGCACCATTAATTGGTGCCTGGCCCAATTAGTTCCAAGCACTCCTAACACCATAAAAACCCACTTCCCTTTCCTGTCCCTGCCGGATCTTGTTGCCTTGTGCCAGTGAAAGCGTTCCTGTGTGTCCTTTGCCTGTGTATCCAGACCCTTGCCGTTGCCCTTGACTACGAACCGTTACTGCCGGCCCTGATTTTCTGCTACGTCTGACCTTGCCTTTTGCCTAGTCCTTCTGTACCGCGCCTGACTCAGCAGTCAGTGAGGTTGAGTCGCTATCGGGTGGAACGACCTGGGGGTTACCTGCCGCTTAAAGTCCTTCCCGCTTTGCGGCGGGCTCTGGTGAAAACCAGTAACCCCTTAGATTCCGTTCCCCTGGTATGGCCCACGCCATCACCTCACTGACATAGAGGATCCACTACCTGTGTCTAACCCGCATACCACTCCGGACCCTGACAGTATATCCGGCCATGGATCCCACTGAGGTCCCGCTGCCCAGTGTCACTGACCTAACCTCCGTGGTCGCCCAGTAATCACAGCAGATAGCGCTACAAGGACAACAGCTGACTCAGTTGACCGCTATGCTGCAACAGCTTCTGCCGCAACAACAGCAACCATCTCCTCCGCAGCGAGTGGCCGCTCCCAGATTCCGCCTGTCTCTACCAGACAAGTTTGATGGGGACTCTAAACTGTGCCGTGGATTCCTGTCCCAGTGTTCCCTACACCTGGAGATGATGTCAGACCAATTTCCTACAGAAGGTGGCGTTCGTGGTCAGCCTGCTTTCTGGAAAGGCCTTGTCCTGGGCCACACCGCTTTGGGACCGCAACGATCCTGCCACTGCCACCGTCCAGTCCTTCTTCTCGGAAGTACGCAGTGTCTTTGAGGAGCCAGCCCGGGCTTCCTCAGCCGAGACAGCCCTATTGAATCTAGTCCAAGGGAGTTCAGTGGGCGAATACGCCATTCAGTTCCGCACCCTTGCCTCTGAGCTATCCTGGAATAATGAGGCCCTCTGCGCGACCTTCAAAAAAGGCTTATCCAGTCACATCAAAGATGTTCTGGCCACACGAGAGATTCCTGCAACCCTGTCTGAACTCATCCATTTGGCCACCCGCATCGACATGCGTTTCACTGAAAGACGCCAGGAGCTTCGTCAGGAAAAGGATCTTGTACGCACCAGGCGGTTTCCTCCCCTGGCACCTCTCTTCCAGCATCCTTTTCCAATCTGTTCCTGTGCCTTCCGCCGAGGAGGCTATGCAAGTGGATCGGTCTCGCCTGACCCAACAAGAGAGGACTCGCCGTAGGAACGAAAACCTGTGCCTGTACTGTGCAAGCACCGAACATTTCCTAAAAGACTGTCCTATTCGTCCTCCGCGTCAGGGAAACGCTCGCATCTAGTTAACGTAGGAGAGGCTTTGCTAGGTGTTAATTCTTCCTCTCCACGACTGACTATACCTGTGCGGATTGCCATACCCGCTAATACTAATACTTCCTTCTCCGCTGTGGCCTTCTTGGACTCGGGTTCAGCAGGAAGTTTCATTGAAGCCTCCCTAATCAACAGATTCAATATTCCAGTTACACGTCTTCTCAAACCTCTCTTCATTTCTTCCGTCAATGGAGAGAGACTGGTCTGCACCGTGTGTTACCACACTCAACCGCTACTTATGAGTGTTGGAGTTCACCATCATGAACATATTGAATTTTTTGTGCTACCCAACTGCACTTCTGAAATTCTTCTGGGCTTGCCCTGGCTCCAACGTCATTCACCTAGCCTCGACTGGGTCACCGGGGACATTAAGAGTTGGGGAACTTCTTGCCACAAGCGATGTCTCCACCCAATTTCCTCCTGCCAGGTCTCCGTGGCTACTCCATTGCCAGGTCTTCCTAAGGCCTATCAGGACTTTTCGGACGTCTTTTGTAAAAAGCAAGCAGAGGTCTTACCTCCACATAGACCCTATGACTGCCCTATTGACCTGCTCCCTGGTACCACACCGCCCCGTGGTAGGATTTACCCACTTTCTGCCCCGGAAACACAAGCTATGTCTGAGTACATACAGGAAAACCTCAAAAGGGGTTTTATCCGGAAATCTTCTTCTCCAGCTGGAGCTGGATTTTTCTTCGTTGCAAAAAAAGATGGATCTCTACGCCCCTGTATTGACTACCGCGGTCTCAATAAAATTACTGTAAAAAATCGCTTTCCTCTGCGTCTCATCTCCGAACTCTTTGACCGACTACGTGGAGCTAAGATTTTCACCAAACTTGATCTAAGGGGATTTTTCGGGACATGCTGTACTCCTGTGTGGTAGTCTATCTTGATGACATCCTCATTTTTTCCTCCAACCTAGAGGAACATCGCCTTCATGTCCGTCAAGTGCTCCAGCGACTACGCCAAAATCAACTTTACACCAAAATTGAGAAGTGTCTATTCGAACACAGCAGTCTTCCCTTCCTGGGATACATTGTGTCCGGTCTAAGTCTTCAAATGGACCCTGATAAACTATCTGCGGTAATGGATTGGCCTCGTCCCACTGGCCTACGAGCTATCCAAAGATTTCTCGGATTTGCAAATTATTATCGTCAATTTATTCCCCACTTTTCCATCATCGTTGCTCCTACCGTAGCACTGACTAAGAAAAATGCTAATCCGAAATCCTGGCCGCCACAGGCGGAGGAAGCCTTTAACCACCTCAAAGCCTCCTTCTCCTCTGCTCCAGTCTTGTCCAGACCAGATCCTCTGAAGCCCTTCTTCCTCGAGGTTGACGCCTCCTCCGTTGGAGCCAGAGCTGTTCTCCTACAAAAATCCGCTAAAGGAAAATATGTCACTTGCGGATTTTTCTCCAAAACCTTTTCTCCTCCAGAAAAAAACTATGCCATTGGAGACCGTGAACTATTGGCTATTAAGTTGGCCCTTGAGGAGTGGAGACTTCTGGAAGGATCCCTTCATCCCATCACCATCTATACAGATCACAAAAATCTGTCTTATCTTCAATCCGCCCAGCGGCTAAATCCTGGCCAGGCTAGATGGTCATTGTTTTTTGCCCGTTTCAACTTTCAAATCCATTTTCGTCCTGCAGACAAGAATGTCAGGGCTGATGCTCTATCTCGTACCACCAATGCCTCTGAAGCCAAGACCCTTCCCCAGCACATCATTCCCCCTGAGTGTCTGATCTCTTCTGCCCCTGCTTCTCTGGTGCCTATCCCTCCAGGAAAGACTTATGTTCCTCCCCGTCTTCGCCTCCGGATCCTCAAATGGGGCCATTCCTCCCTTCTGGCTGGTCACGCTGGAATAAAAAAGACTTTACAGTTGATTGACAGACACTATTGGTGGTCCTCCCTGGAAAAGGATGTGACCGATTTCGTACGAGCCTGTACGGTGTGTGCATGTGACAAGACCCCTCGCCAGAAGCCTTCAGGTCTTCTCCTTCCGCTGCCGGTGCCTGAACAGCCTTGGTCCCACATAGCCATGGATTTCATCACTGATCTTCCTTTATCCCATGGCAACACAGTCATCTGGGTGGCCGTTGATCGTTTTTCCAAAATAGCTCACTTTATTCCGCTTCCTGGCCTTCCTTCTGCGCCATAGTTGGCAAAGCAATTTTTTCTGCAGATTTTTCGTCTTCACGGTCTTCCCACGCATATCGTCTCAGATAGAGGTGTTCAATTTGTGTCAAAATTTTGGAGAGCTCTCTGTAATCAATTAAAGATCAAATTAAATTTCTCGTCCTCCTATCACCCCCAATCCAATGGACAAGTGGAAAGAGTGAATCAGATTCTTGGTGACTACTTGCAACATTTTGTTTCCTACCGCCAAGATGATTGGGTCAACCTTCTGCCCTGGGCTGAATTCTCGTACAATTTCAAAAATTCTGAGTCTTCCGTCATATCTCCGTTTTTTGTGGTGTACGGCCGTCACCCGCTGCCCCCCCCCCCCTCCCCATTCCCACTTCTTCTGGAGTTCCTGCTGTGGATGAAGTAACCCGGGACTTCTCCGCTATTTGGAAGGAGACTCAAAAGTCGCTCTTACTGACCTCTTCTCGGATGAAGAAACATGCAGATAAAAAGAGAAGAACTCCTCCTGTCTTTGTCCCGGGTGACAAAGTGTGGCTCTCTGCCAAATACATACGGTTTTGTGTCCCTAGCTACAAGTTGGGTCCTCGTTACCTCGGGCCTTTTAAAATCAAGAATCAAATCAATTCTGTCTCTTACAAGCTTCACCTTCCCTCTTCTCTTCGCATTCCTAACTCTTTCCATGTGTCTCTCCTCAAACCTCTTATACTTAACCGCTTTTCTCCCAAGGTCACTGTTCCTGCTCCTATTTCAGGCTCCTCTGATGTCTTCTCCGATAAAGAAATCCTCGCCTCCAAGATCGTCCGAGGTAAAAAATAATTTTGGTTAGATTGGGAGAATTGTGGCCCTAAGGAGAGATCATGGGAACCTGAGGCCAATATTCTAGACAAAGATCTCATCCACAGATTAATCGGTTCTAAAAAGAGGGGGAGACCCAAGGGGGGGGGGGGTACTGTCACGCCGAGCGCTCCGGGTCCCGCTGCCTCCCCGGAGTGCTCGCGGCGTGCCTCTTCATGCAGCGCTCCGGTCGGCACCGCTGACCGCGAGCGCTGCTCCCGTGTCTCCGGAGGGGAAGCTATACGAGGCATGGGATGTGCCCGCTCTCGGATCGCGCCCCATGTCTCTCACCTGCCCCGTCCTCCTGCTCAGTCCCGGCGCGCGCGGCCCGGCTCTCTAGGGCGCGCGTGCTGGGTCTCTCAGATTTAAAGGGCCAGTGCACCATTGATTGGTGCCTGGCCCAATTAGTTCCAAGCACTCTTACCACCATAAAAACCCACTTCTCCTTCCTGTCCCTGCCGGATCTTGTTGCCTTGTGCCAGTGAAAGTGTTCCCGTGTATCCTTTGCCTGTGTATCCAGACCCTTGCCGTTGCCCTTGACTACGAACCGTTGCTGCCTGCCCTGACCTTCTGCTACGTCTGACCTTGCCTTTTGCCTAGTCCTTCTGTACCGCGCCTGACTCAGCAGTCAGTGAGGTTGAGTCGCTATCGGGTGGAACGACCTGGGGGTTACCTGCCGCTAAAAGTGCATCCCGCTTTGCGGCGGGCTCTGGTGAAAACCAGTAACCCCTTAGATTCCGTTCCCCTGGTACGGCCCACGCCATCACCTCACTGACATAGAGGATCCACTTCCTGTGTCTAACCCGCATACCACTCCGGATCCTGACAATAACACAGTCCATCAAAGTCCTTGAAAAATCTTTGAAAAATAATAAGTCATTGTCCTATGATTATTTTTTCTTTTTCTGTCATCATCTTTTTCATTTCTTTGCTGAGGTTGGTCTTTGGTAAGCAAAAACTATTTAAACCTCTAGACTTATAATTCTTAGTCCAGTTTGTAGAAACAATGCATTTCATTTGCTCCTGGCTGGCTCGCCAAAATGTTGAATATTGCCGGTCATTATGACACGGTCAACCATGGTGAACAAAGGAGTTCTTGCTTGTATAAATCTTGTATAAAATAAACATACATTTATTGTAATCTTCTTTATCCTAAATCTTTATCCTTCTTGTTTATCCTAAGTAATCCTATGTCTACTATACATAAATATACCTATATAGTATATATCTCCTCCTAGTGTGTTGGCTGAATATATATAAATCTCATGGGTGTGTATGTTATGTCATGGCTACATTGTTATCTGATTGGATACTACTAACCTCTTTTTTTATTATTACTTTATAATTTTACACAGTTACAAACAGATCTGCATTCGTTACAATTCACTCGGCAAAGAAGGCATAAAACAATATACAGTAAAACAATCACCCCCCCCCCATTCCTCAACCCATCCCCCCACCCAGAGCCAGCTAGGTTCCTTGTTCCCACATACTCCAATCCCTCTGCACTCTAGGAAACGCTTTCTTTCCCCTATAATAGATAAGTTCAAATCTTTTTATTTGTTCTATCTCCTTTAGCCATTCCTTCGCCTGGCATCTAGGGCAATTGGATTAATCTCTTTTGCCAATATTACATAAAAATTTAGGTGTATATGGTAATCTGTGTACTTACTTAATCTGTGAGATTTTATGGTTTATGTTTAGGGAAGAACGGTTAATGTTACTAAAGACTTCCCCCCCCCCCTCTCCCTTTCCTCTATACTTCCCACTTCTTCGGACCACTTTTTTCTACTTTTGGGTCCTCTCCTGACCAATGAAGCTTTCACCAGTCCCAGATAAAGCTTCCCCAGTACCTTTTTTGTTGTTGCAGGGATGCTAAATACATAGTCCATGAACTCATGTTTACATATTCTCCATCTAGGGTTCATCTTATCTTTTTCAAAGGCCTTCTTAATCGCTATATACAGAAAGAGCTGTTTCTGATTTAAATCAAATTCCCTACTTAACGTGTTCCATTCTACTATATTATTCTCTACTATTAAATTATTCACTCTCTGAATTCCCTTTTTCTCCCAATTAACATATTCTCTTAATTTCTCCAATTCTGACAAGTACCCATTCTCCCATAACATCTTGTATTTTAAACTCTCTTTAATCCCCATTAATAGCCTTGGGAGCAAAACGGAGCGGAAGGGGCACCCGGTAGCGGAGTAGCGGCGTGACGGGGGCGTTAGAGTCCCCTTCACTCATCTTGGGGAAGGTTAATTAGAGAGTTCATTTAGGGTGTATGGCCCTTTAAGGGGGGGGAAGGTGTACGTGCAGTCTGAAGGGACAAGGGGTCAGCAGAAGTTCAGAGGGGAGGAGCCTAGCAGTGTCAGCTTGAACCGGAGGTGAGAGAGCTCACTCCGGTGAAGTATTGAGGAAGAAAGGTACCTGTTGCAGCAGCTCCTGAGAAGATGGACGTGGATAACCTTCTGGTGCAGCTCCGGGCGGCAGCGGTGGATTGCGGCGGTGACTGGCTGCTGGGTCAGGTGCGTGCCGTTCTGGGTGCTGAGCAGCCGGTGGTGCAGGGTTCTGACGGCCCATGGCAGGGATCGCAGCGCTCACGGGCCCCGATACGGCTAAGCCCTGATTCTATCCCCCAGTCCCGGCGACGCTTAGGAAGACCCAGCAGGGACCCTCGGGCAACCGCGGCAGGTGGGCCTCCCTCTGCCTTGCCGCGGGCATCCCGGAGGAATTCCGGTCGGGGTCCGGCCAGGGGGAGGGGCTCACTCCCGCTCCCCTTCCTCCTGTACGTCAGTGTGGACGAGCGGTGGCCGGGGCTCCTGCTGATGTCCTGGGCAGGAGTGCGGCCCGGCATGGGAGAGGACCTGCTGCGGGGGAGACTGGTGTCGGCCGGTCTGTCCCTCCATCAACTGATGTGCTGCCGGGTACTTCAAGGGAGAGTTCGGGGAGACGGCGCTCGCAGACGGCGGTGCCTGCTGAGAAGAGTCCTGTGCCCCCTGTTGGCCCTGGGCGAATTGGCAGCGTGGTGATGCTGCCTGACGGACAAGGGCAGATTTCGCTCAGGGCTGGTTCAGGTTCGGAGGTGGACTCAGAGGATGAGGCTATTCTGCAGGAGCGGCCTTCCCATGCGGCCAGGTCGGCTTCAAGCGGTTCCAGATCCAGGTCGGCTGAG
This sequence comes from Hyla sarda, assembly GCF_029499605.1. Classification (NCBI taxonomy): domain Eukaryota; kingdom Metazoa; phylum Chordata; class Amphibia; order Anura; family Hylidae; genus Hyla; species Hyla sarda. Next base: position 192,963,138 of record NC_079195.1, on the reverse strand, counting down.
GTGCTGCGGCCGGAGGCGGGCCCTTCATCGGCTTCTTCGCGGAGGTCTGAGGCTGGCGGTTCCAGGGAGCGGACGTCAGGACCTGCGGCTGCCGGGGCATCGGTCACGGGTCAGCCGGGTGAGTGCTCTTCAGTGGGGTCTGTTGAGGGAGGGGGTGTTGGGGGGGATGTTGTTGTTCGTGACTTGTTAGTTCAATTGCTAGGGGTGTTGTCCCGGGGTATTAGCGGAGGGGTGACAGGGGGTTCTCCTTTTGCCTGTGTGGGAGGCCGGGAAGGGGTTGAGCGGTGTTGCCGGGCCGGTGTGTTCAGGTCCTGTGGGGGGGGGCGTCTGGGGGTGGCGGCCAGGTAGCTGCTCAGGTTGGGGCCCCGGTGGTGGGGTCGGGGTGGCCAGTGGGAGTGAGGGTACGGCTGTGCCTGCAGTGGTTTCTAAGGAGAAACATGGGGATGAGGTCCGGCTGGCGGATGCAGCGAAAGGCGAGGTTTATGTGTGTTTTGAAGGGCCGCTGGGGGCGCATTTGAAGCCGGAGGTTAGGGAAAAGATCTGGAAGGACGAATACGTCGAGATCTTTTCTTTACTCTCGCTGTAAAAATATTATTTGGATCGCAGGAAGCCGGAGGAGAGCAAGAAGGAACAGGAGGAAAAGCACCGGTATCGGTTGATTCCGTGCACTTTTTCTAATTGGCTCCAGGCTTTTTCGATTTTAGCTAGTGTGATTGGGGAAAAGTCACCGGGTAATTGCTCGGCTTTGTTTGGTTATCTGGATGGGATTGGGGAAGCGTATAGGGTGTATGGGGCGTGGCTTGGCTTAGATATGACGAGCAGTTTATGCAGCGGAAGGCAGTGCGGCCTTCGTTGCGGTGGGACCAAAAAGACATAAGTTTGTGGATGCATCTTATGGCCGCTCCGCGTGGGGGGTCTCAGCCCTTTTCGGGGTCAGCCGGTGGAGCTACCGCAGCAGGGCTGCCGGCTGGTATGCGGCGTGGCTGCTGCTGGTAATTTAACGAAGGACAGTGCCGCTTTGCGGCCGACTGTCGCTTCAAGCACGAATGCTCGGGTTGTGGGGGTGCCAACAGCTATTCCAAGTGTTTCAAGCGGGGAAAGGGACGCACTGCTGAGACTTCGCAGGCTCGGGGCGACCCCAGTGAGGGTGGGCAAGATGCGGCGGTTTCTCGCCCAGTATCCAAATAGGGAGGGAGCTGAATTTTTGTTGGCAGGTTTTTCCGAGGGTTTTAGGATTCCCAGCTCGGCGGTGTCGTCCGAGCTGCGGGTTAGAAATTTATTGTCTGCTTGCCGATATCCGCGGGTGGTGGCAGTGAAGTTGGGTAAGGAGTTGGCGTTGGGTCGCATGGCGGGCCCTTTTAGGGACCCTCCTTTGGTGGATTTAGTGGTTTCCCCATTGGGGGTGGTTCCGAAGAAGGAACCAGGGAAGTTTAGGCTGATCCATCATCTCTCGCATCCGAGTGGAGCGTCTGTTAATGATGGGATTGCAGACGGGGACTGCACTGTGACTTACACGCCCTTTGATGCTGCAGTTAGGTGGGTGCAAAAGTTTGGTCGGGGTGCCCTCCTGGCTAAGACAGATGTGGAATCGGCGTTTTGTTTGTTACCGGTACATCCAGAGAGTTTTTGGTTGCTGGGGATTTCTTGGGGTGGTTTGTTTTATGTGGACTGTTGTTTGCCAATGGGCTGTTCAATTTCTTGTGCGTATTTTGAGAAGTTTAGTTGTTTTGTTGAATGGGTAGTGAAGCAGGAGGCGGGTTGGTCGTCAGTGCTCCATTACCTTGATGGTGTGGATAATGGGACATTCTTATGTTCGGTGGGGTTCTGTCCGGGCGGACGTTCGGCAGAACGGTAGGCAACTGGGGTTTAGTAGGTCACTGGCGGTAGTGAGGTGATTGGGTACGAGTGGGATGGTGTGGAGTAGTTTGTTGCCGGAGGTACAGCAGGCCACTGCTCTGGATCGCCCCCCGGATGTGCTGGTGGTGCATTTGGGGGGAAATGACTTGGGGGTTTGCCCTTCCAGAGCGCTCATTAGGGATATCAAATTGGACTTTCTGCATCTCTGGTCAACATTCCCGGGCATAGTGTTAGTCTGGTCGGATATGGTGGCTCGGAGGGTGTGGCATTCTGCGAGGTCAGTGCCTAGACTTAACAAGGCGAGGGTGAAGGCGAACAAGGAGGTTGGCCGTTTTGTTCGCTGCAATGGGGGTATTGTTGTCCGGCACCATGAGTTGGAGGGGGAGCCGGGGAGGTATCTTCGTAGGGATGGTATACATTTAAATGCCGTAGGCATTGATCTGTGGGCCTTGGGTTTACAGGAAGGGGTGGAAAAAGCAATCCAGGTGTGGAGGGATGGAAGTCGGTGAGGTGTCACGCTCTTCCATTCTGTGGCAGGTGAAAGGGGTCCTTGTGGGGACCAATTGGGGACAATTGCAGCGTTGGTTTACTGGAATGGGTTGACAGCTGTTGGGGACACAGCTGAACGGGCCTTCTGGTGGTGTTTTTGGGCCCCAGGAGTTGTTGGGAGCAAAACAGAGCCGAAGGGGCACCCGGTAGCGGAGTAGCGGCGTGATGGGGGCATTAGAGTCTCCTTCACTCATTTTGGGGAAGGTTAATTAGAGAGTTAATTTAGGGTGTATGGCCCTTTAAGGGGGGGAAGGTGTACGTTCAGTCTGAAGGGACAAGGGGTCAGCAGAAGTTCAGAGGGGAGGAGCCTAGCAGTGTCAGCTTGAACCGGAGGTGAGAGAGCTCACTCCGGTGAAGTATTGAGGAAGAAAGGTCCCGCCCACCCGCCCTAGTATTGGGGGGGTTGGTACTGTTAGACGGGGGCAGGTGAAAGGGGTCCTTGTGGGGACCAATTGGGGACAATTGCAGCGTTGGTTTACTGGAATGGGTTGACAGCTGTTGGGGACACAGCTGAACGGGCCTTCTGGTGGTGTTTTTGGGCCCCAGGAGTTGTTGGGAGCAGGCACTAACACTTGTGGGTGCCCCTGGGTCAGGCATTCGTGGCCAGGGGTAAATAGCGAGTGCCTAAGTTCAGGAATAAAATGTTGGAGAGAAATGTTGGTTAATGTAAACTGTTACATGGACGTTAATGTGTTAATATTTAATAAAGGGCCCGAACGGCCCATTTGCACCATAATACGTGTTGGGTCTTTTGTGGGAAGAATGGTGGGAGGTGGAAATGGGTGATGGCCAGACAAGGTTAAGAAGGGAAGGGGGCGGGTCTAGCATCCCTCCAGTCATGTGTATTTCCATACTTTCTTTAACATTTTACACACCGGTTTCCTTCCCACCTCTTTATGCAAACATCTGCCACTCAATTATTTCCAGAGTGATGTCACCCTTGCTTCCCCATTTATACAAAAAATTTTAAGTGACTCATCCTCATTCATCATGAATTCAATTTGTGCTGCTATATAATATAGGTGAATGTTTGGGATTCCGAAGCCCCCATTCTCCAGTGCAGGGACCAGTAGCTCGTGCTTCATCCGTACCCCTTTTCCCCATATCAACTTATTTATCTCTACCTGCATATTTTTAAAGTGTTGTGCCCCCAACCATATCGGTGCAGCCTTATTATGTGTAATATATAATATAATATAATCAATTTTATTAGCATAATCCTTTCTGCCATATTTATCGGGAGTTTCTTCCATATTTGGATTTTACTCTTTACCTTCTCTATTAATGGCCTAACATTGAGTTGCGTAAACTCCTCTAACTTACTTGAAACCTTCACTCCCAGATAAATACCGTTTATCCCGGCGTATAAGAGCTGCCTACTATTGTGGGGGAACTGCTGGCCTAATGTGGGGGGAGCTGCCTACAAATGTGGGGGGAGCTGCCTACAAATGTGGGGGAGCTGCCTACTATTGTGGGGGAACTGCTACTAATGTGGGGGAGCTGCCTACTAATGTGGGGTAAATGCTGACCTAATGTGGGGTAACTCCCGACCTATTGTGGGGGAGCTGCCTACTATTGTGGGGGAACTGCTGACCTAATGTGGGGTAACTCCCGACCTATTGTGGGGGAGCTGCCTACTATTGTGGGGGAACTGCCGACCTAATGTGGGGGAACTGCCGACTTAATGTGGGGGAGCTGGGAATCTAATGTGGGGGAACTGGCAACCTAATGTGGGGGAACTGGCAACCTAATGTGGGGGAACTGCCAACTTAATGTGGGGGGAACTATACTGCCTATCTAATGTGGGGGGAACTATACTGCCTACCTAATGTGGGGGAACATGATGCCTACCTAATGTGGGGGGAACTACAAGGTAACGTACATCGCGGTAGGAGGGGTAGTCTTATATGGCGAGTATATCCCAAACTCTATATTTTAACTGTAAAAGTTGGGGGTCGTCTTATACGCCAAATTGTCTTATACGCCGGCATATACGGTAATCGATTCATGTTCCTATAATACATGTATTTCATCCAGCATACCCCGTCTCTCCCCTTCCAACATTATTAATCCCGATTTTTTCAAGTTAATTTTAAAACCTGAAAAAGATCCTAACTTCTTTATGATTTCTATTATTTTTTGAATGTTCTTGATAGGGTCATATAAATAAATAACAATACGTCATCTGCATATAGCAGTACTTTTTCATTTATCCCATTAATCCCAAACCCTTTGATGTCCTCTGAATCCCTTTATAATTTGAACCAGTGGTTCAATAAAAATAGAAAACAGAAGGGGAGACAGGGGACACCCTTGTCTCGTACCTCTCTACATAATTATAGCTTCCTTAGATACCACGTTAATGATATTAATCCTGGCCTTAGGCTTATGATATAGTGTTTTCACCCCCCCACACACACACATGAATTTCCTGCCTAAGTTCATGCGTTCTATTGCCCCGAATACAAAGCCCCACTCCACCCTGTCGAATGCCTTTTGGGCATCCAAAGACAGGATGGAGCGGGGGTCCCCACTACCTGGTGACTTTATGTTCAGGAACATCCGTCGGATATTTTCATAGATATTCCTCCCCGGAATAAAGCCTCTCTGTTCCTTACCAATTTTATCTTTCAATACTGTTATCCTGTTCCTATCCTGATTGATTATCCCCATAAACACTTTGTTGGGTTTTCCTGGTTCTGTATATTGTTTCTGCTTCTTAAAGAAACTAGCATGTTGCGCCTTTTCCATTAAAAGCTTTGGTATTTTTTTTGCTCTTGGTTCAACTGTTCCCAATTATTCTTACTAGGGTTTTTACCGTTTGTATTTTAAGCTATTTTTATAGAATCTATGATAGTTTTTTTCTTCCTCCTTACATTTCTTCCTGAACCTAGCGATATTTCTTATTAATAGCCCCTTACAAAATGCTTTTAAGGTATCCCATACCATGAGACTATTAGTTGATCCTTTATTTATTTCCAAGAACTCCTTAATTTCCCTTTCTATCCCTTCCGTTACCTGCTCTATCTTTAACCAGTGGGGGTTTATGTACATGCTCCTAGTTACTTCTCTCTCCTTCTTCCCTTTCACCAAATGGCATATTACCAACGCATGGTCCAAGATACCTCTAGGTTCATATCTAATTTTCTTTATAATTGCTAGCGCTTCAGCATTGACCAACACATGGTCAATCCTGGAAGCAGTTTTATGTGTGGCATTAAAACATGAAAAAACCCTCTTATGTGGGAATAATACCCTCCACGCGTCTTCCCATCCTACCTGCTGACACCATTTAAACAACAGGGTTTTTCCTCCACCTAGATCTCTACCCTGCCAGTCCATATTTTTTTCCATAACACAATTTAGATCTCCTAATACCTTAAGCTCCTTGTACTCTTTATATCGCTGAAACTCTATTATTGCTTGTAGCGCTTCTACGGCAAATGGTGGGGGGATATAAACAAATGCTAGGATAACCAGTCGATCTTCCCACTTAGCATGGAGAAGAACGTATCTCCCTCTTTGATCTACCCGGGATTGTATTATTTGAATGTCTATCGCTTTATGTATTAATACAGACACTCCCGACGAGTAGAAAGGATTCTTTCGCCCATGTTTGAGTTACCAGGGGTATGGAGTCCCTGGTCAGATGTGTTTCTAGAAGGCAGACAATTGAAGGGAGGTGTGTACTAATTATATCGACCATAGCCACCCTTTTGTTCTTACTTTTAACACCTCTAATATTCCAAACTAGAATTTTACTATCCATATTTTCCTGCCCTTTTCCTTTGCCTACCTATGCTTCTGAATTTAAACCACAACCCAGCTGGCTCCCCACCCTCCCTACCCTCCCATCCCCCCCCCCCTTCCCCACCTACTGATCCGTGCCATCCACCACGAATCTCTCAACTACACTCTACCCCTCCATCCTAGACTCGCCCCCTTACCGTCCTTAACACCACAACATATTTCTCCACTCTATTGTATCCCCCTCTCCTCCATCCATTTAGTAATCTCACTGTCCGAGCTGAAGAAGAACACCTTACTTCATACCTTATCCTCAATCTGGCTGGGAATATGAACTGTATGCCCGCATCGTGCAATCTTTTCTTAATGGGGTTAAAAGCCATTATTCTTCTCTGAGTATCCCTTGAAAAGTCCGGGTATATAAACACCTTGTTGCTCCCATATAGAATTGCTCCCTTTTCTCTTGACAGTTTTAACAACTTGTCTCTATCTTTGGAGCATAGTAATTTCACCAGCAAAGTTCTTGGTGCGAGACCTGGTAGGGGTCTCTTACCAGGGATCCTGTGTGCTCTCTCGACATGAAATAACTTTGTAAATGATAGATCTCCAAAGGTTTCCCTCAGCCATTTGTCAATAAAGCTATTGGATTTTCATCTTCTTCACCCTCTGGGATCCCAACAATCGGCACATTATTACGACTGGATCTATCTTCTAAATCTGCCACCTTTTCCTTAAGATATTTATTATCCTCTTTCATGGCTTCCCGTTCCTTTTTCATATCTCCCAGTTCTTTCTCGACATGTGGTACTGCTTTTTCTATTTGCTTAACTCTATCCTTAATCTTATTTGTATCCTCTCTTATGAAGGAGAGTTCCACGCTGAGTGAGCCCTTCTGCAATGTGTGAAATCCAGTGCTTTGTTAGGCTGGGTTCACATTATGTTTTTCCCCATACGGGAGCGCATACGGCAGGGGAGAGCTAAAAACTTGCGCTCCTGTATCCTGCTGTATGTGGTCCCTTATGTAATCCATTTCAATGAGCCGACCGGAGTGAAACGTTCGGTCCAGTCGGCTCATTTTTTGCCCCGTATGCGATTTTACAACCGGACTTAAAACCGTGGTCGAACACTGCTTTAGGTCTGGGGAAAAAGCGCATACGGGGCAAAAATGAGCCGAAGGGACCGAACGTTTCACTCCGGTCGGCTCATTGAAATGAATTACACACGGGAGCGCATACGAAGGGATAGGTGAGGGCAAGTTTTTAGCTCTCCCCCTTCTCCTCCACTCACATGGGCTCTGCCAGGCCCCTCTCTGATAGTACGGGCTGTCTTATCTGTGCCTGAACGGCTGCTCCATGCTCCGGAGGACGCCATCCTATTAGTTTCCCGTCTTGTCAGCCGGCACCAGCGTCCGAATCTTCCCCATCCTTGCTTCCCAGGAGCCATATCTATAAGGTCTGGGAGGAGGGGGGGGAGGAAGGAGAGCAGAGAGCGGAGAGCCTCTTCGGAATCAGAATCCATCAGGTGGCCAGTCCAGGGCTCCGGAGCTGACGGCGTTACTTCATGCCGTCACAGTGACCCGAGCCGGATTCTACTAACCTTACATATGTGGTGTCCCGGTACAGGACATTGTCCTGTTCCTGCCTTAAGTCCCCTCAGGAAGAGTCCCTGCAGTCCATAGGGCTCTCCTGCAGGGCTCACCCCTTGCTCACCTCATATAAATGTATTGTAAATGTATTGTGCATATTGTTCAGTATGTATATAACGTTGTACAAATGTATAGGACCTTCCTGGGTCATGTGATACTGTCATGTGATGTACCCAGAGTTCTCTGGGTTCAGGACCTACAGGCTTTGCAACCAATGGTCTTTAGTCCAGCCTCCTTAGTATATAAAGGGCTGTAGTCTCTAAATTCACTCTCTTGGCTACAATCTCCTGCCTACAAAGCAAGCACAATCAGCATATACTACTCAATTCATCTCATCTAGGCCAAAGCCTAAGGAACCTGCAGCCACTACAAACCGTGAGTTACCAAGCTCTACCTACAAATTCTTGTGACTACTATTCAACTCAAGCATAGAAGTAGTAGCACAGTGGCCTGCATAAAATTCAATACTACAAGTCCCAGCAAGCCTATGAGGTATCCTGCATCCCGGTTGCCTCTAGAGAAACTGCATAAATGTAAAGACTGTTTACTAAGAAGTTTAAGTAAAAGTTCCATTTATCTCATAATTCCTGCTGTGGACATTCCTTTATTTCCTGCCATTTTTGTCAGCAGGGCCTTCTACAGAAAACAACCGCACCCTGGCGTCACAACAATTCAGGGGTTAATACCACCTTACCCCACAGGGTTAATACCACCAGGCCCTGCTCCTCTGTTGTAACACCCCAGCTCACCACACATATATATGGTACTTCAACGTGACTACGTGACTATTCTGAAATAGTATATAGTGTGTCAGGAAATACTTCTTAGCTTACCAATTCTATCTATAGGATTCAGCAAGCTCAATTTAACTTGTTCCAAGCTCAGCTCAGCCATTTTGTAATCAATACCTTAGCTCAATTACCTTGATCCACAGGTTACAATGATATTGTACATAAAAAAATACATCTCATATCTCATATTTTACATTTCCCCCTGTTTGAGTTTAAATAAACAATTACCATATATAGTTATAATTATCAAATCCTTACTTATTACTTTTCTTCATAAATAAATTAGACAACCTCCAATAAATTAGCATATGTCATTATAGAATATCAAGTGTAAGTAAACTAATCAATTCATGACTTTAAGTAGTAATATTATCATCAATTCTAATAATTCTATGTCATAGTATATCATGATATGTAACAGATCATGTTATACTAAGCCATATAATGATAAATTATGTTATTATAGTTTCATATTAAATTATACCATGTTGTGTTATATTACGTCATGTTATGTTGTGGTATACTGTAATTTATTTTTCACAAAAAACATTAACTAATACCTAAACCTAATCTAGATCTTCTTCTCTTGGGCCTTTAAAATTTAGAAGATCAATGTAACTTTTTATCATAACATAGTCCATAAAAGTCCTTGAAAAATCTTTGACAAATAATAAGTCATTGTCCTTTGATTATTTTAGTTTTTCTGTCATCATCTTTTTCATTTCTTTGCTGAGGTTGGTCTTTGGTAAGCAACAACAATTTAGTCCTCTGCACAGCCAAGGGTTAACATCCCTTCTTGATGAGTCACTTCCACGCAGACTCTGTGTCTATGTGTTCAACCTTGCAATGGTTAACTTTTAACTCTTCAACTTCTTTGCTGGACCAACAGCTGATGATTATGTAATTAGAAAACAGTCCATTCTGCAGAAACAACTTTTGCAATGTTTTCCTTTGGTGCAAGCAAACTTTTTCTTCACCTTTGGCTCCTGGTCTTATAATTCTTAGTCCAGTTTGTAGAAACAATGCATTTCTTTTGCATTTCTTTTAGCTCCAAAATGTTAAATATTACCGGTCATTATGACACGGTCAACCATGGAGAACAAAAGAATTCTTGCTTGCATAAATAAAAATATAAACCCACTTCTGGCAAATGTTGAGGATAACCAAGTCCGTACTTTGATAAACAGCCGTTGGTGAACAAATAGAATATATTACCAACTAGAAAAACACCAATGAGGCGAGAATAAAACTTAACTTTTACTGAAATAATGATTTAAAGATTTAAATAACCAAATATGGGGTAAACATAAATGACATAAACTGGTAGGGATGGGGATAGGGGGTACAGGTGAAGCCCTAACCTAAAGTCCCTAACACATAAAAAAATCTCCTATTAACTAGGTGTGGAATGGGGAGAGGGATAGATGACAAAAATGCAGTACAATACAGTGACCGGTGGCAAACCTCTCTTGCCAACGTGTTTCACCCCTAACATCACAGGGGCTCATCAGGGATGAGAGGAAACCACACTCATATAGATAAACATAAACAAAGTGTACAATAAAAGTGATATTATTCTGATTAATTAGGATAAGGTAGATATCAAGGAGAGTTAGACAGGTGTCCACAAAAATAGGTAAGGAGTCAGTGTCGGTCAGAGTCAGCTGTACGTCATAAAGGTAAGTATCATATACATATCATATATAGCATAGACATTAAATGTGTGACCAAAATAGCACGCTTAGGGCTGTAGATGTATTGGTATAATGCCACACTGTCAAAACAAAACAGAACACAGACATATGTATTAAATGAGACTGAAAGAATTATAATATATTGTATAAAGAATGTTATAAATTTGAGCTTACCCCTATCTTAATTGAGAAATGACTCTTCCACCATGAGATTAGTGGGAGACACCAACTCCTATAACAACAATAATGGTGGATGTAAGGTAATGGCCACTGAAAAATGAGAGATAGGTATAGGAAAGATATGGGTATGGACCTGAACTATTAACTTGCCAGTAGTATGTATTGAAACAAAAGAGACTTACCTAATGATAGTACATAAGGCTACTTGGACGGCGAATGGCATGAGCTAAGTCTGTCATGATAACTGGGCACTGATGGTAACCCCTGATTTTGAAGGTCCCAGCAACCTAAAAGGGGTGGGTGCCAATGAATAAATACATTACTATCCAAAAATCAAGGGTGTACCCCAGAATTACAAAAAGATATTGACACTTACATAAAGGTAAAACCTGGTGTAATGCGATGGAAACCAGGTCTATCTAAAAACCGGACTCCTGTTAGGGAAACAGTGTCCCATCAAGGAGTGCTGTGAAGTAGATAAGCAAAGACAACGTATGCCTTAAGTAAGAATGCCCCAGGAGTATTAATGTACAACAAAATAAGTACCAAGAAGTAGGACTGAACAGACCTGATAACCGCCTAGGTATGGGAAGAGTCCGGTATAAGCAACCAGGACGCCGTCTAACAACCGGTTGTGTCCCGTGGCTTATGTGTGCCCAGGCGCCAAATAGGCCCATCACTTCCATTGCTGTGAAACGCAACACCACGGATTTGTTACTTAAACTAGAAGGCATAACCATGGAAGATGATTTTTGGTTATGTTCAATTGATGTGGAAGCCTTGTATAGTTCCATTATACACTCTTCAGGCCTGGAAGCAGTCCGCTTTTACTTAAAAAGCAGAAGTACATATCTTTCTGCCCACAATGAGTTTATAATCACCCTGTTGAATTTTATCCTGACCCATTACATCTTTATTTTCATCTCCAAAATATACCACCAGCTCAGGGGGACAGCCACGGGGAGCCCTGTGGCCCCCACCTTCTGGGCTGGTGGGAGGAGACTGTCGTCTTTAACCCCTTCCCGATAAAGGACGTATGCATACATCCAAGCATGCGACACGTTCGCGCAATTGGACGTATGCATACATCCTAGTGATCTCCGGCACTGCCGAGGGCAGGGCATGAGATCGGTGATGGGACCCGGCTGTTAATCGGTCCCAGCAGCATTAACCCCCTATCACAGCATCTATGGTGTTGATAGGGGGAGCGCTCATCCCCTGTTCACCAACGGCGGCCCTGCAAAACTATGGTTGCTATGGCAGCAGGAGGTCAGATCATGACCTCCTGTCTGCCTGCTAAGGAAGCCTGTGAGATCCAGCCAGAGGCTGGATCGCACAGGCGGTAGTGTGTGCAGTGCAGGGTAGTGTGTGCAGCTCATCAGGTCATACTGTCCAAATGTATTGCAGCATAGTATAACCTGCAAAAAGTGGAAAAAAAAATCAAAAAATGCCCCTTTGCCAATAAAAGCCCTGTATTATCACCAAAAAAGATCAAAAACACAAATCATATACATAATAGGTATTGCCACGTCATTACGTGTACTATAAAACTCTAATGTAAATTATCCCGCACGGTGAACGCCGTAAAAACAAAACATCAAAAAAGCGTAAAATTCGCCAATTTTGGTACAAATAGCCGAGTAAAGAAGATCATAAGGTAGCACGTAGTACAAAAATGACACCAATAAAAAGTACAGCTCATCTCGCAAAAAATAAGCCCTTACTCAATTGCGTCAGATGAAAAATAAAAAAAAGTTAAGGCTGTTGGAAAATGAAAAGGAAAGGAAAAAGAACATAGAAAGCTATATAAAATGGGTATCACCATAATCGTACTGACCCACAGAATAAATATAACATCACTTTTACCACACAGTGTACACCATAAAAAATAAAAAAATAATAATAATAATAAAAATGCCAGAAATTTTCCAGTTTTTCACAATATTTTGAAGTTTTTCACAAATGCACCACTTATGAAGTACAATATGTCACGAAAAAACAATCTCAGAATCGCTCTGCTCAGAAAAAGCATTCTAAAGTTATTACCATTTAAAGAGATACATGTCAAATTTAAAAAAAGAGCCTGGTCATTGAGGTAAAAAATGGGTCTGTCCTTAACCCCTACCCGCTACATGACGTATGCATACATCATGAGCGGGCACCCGCGATAGAACGTGGGGTCAGCGCGGGGTCATATCGCGTCGGTCCCGGCAGCCATCAACGGCTGGGACCTGCGGCTAATAACAAAGTTGATTGCTACGTCTAAAGTGAAAGTAAACTTTGCCGGTTAACTCAGTGGAGCTGTTCGGGACCGCCGCGATGAAATCGCGGTGTCCCGAACAGCTTACAGTACAGCTGACTGCTCCGTGCCTGAGATCAGCCAGGTAGTGATCAGTGTAGAAGATCAGTGTGTGCAGTGTTATAGCCCCCTATTGGAGCTATAACACTGCAAAAAGAAAAGTGAAAATAAAGTGTTAATAAAGATCATTTAACTCCTTCTATAATAAAAGGCAGAATCACCCCCCTTTTCCCAATAAAAAAAAAAAGTGTAAATAAAAATGTGGCATCGCCGTGTGCGTAAATGTCCGAACTATAAAAATATATTGTTAATTAAACCGCGCAGTCTATGGCGTACACGTAAAAAAAGTCCAAAATAGCGTATTTTTGGTTTGAATAAAAAGCGATCAAAAAGTCCGATCAAAACAAATGATACCGTTAAAAATGTCAGATCACAGCGCAAAAGATGAGCCCTCATACATCCCCATATGCGGAAAAATAAAAAAGTCATATGGGTCAGAAGATGACATTTTTAAACGTATACATTTTCCTGCATGTAGTTATGATTTTTTCCAGAAGTGCGACAAAATCAAACCTATATAAGTAGGGTACCATTTTAACTGTATGGACCTACAGAATAAAGAGAAGGTGTAATTTTTACCGGAAAATGCACTGTGTAGAAACGGAAGCCCCCAAAAGTTACAAAATGGCCTTTTTTTCTTCCATTTTGTCACACAATGATTTCTTTTTCCATTTCGCCATGGATTTTTGGGTAAAATGACTAATGTCACAGCAAAGTAGAATTGGTGGCGCAAAAAATAAGCCATAATATGGATTTTTAGGTGCAAAATTGAAAGCGTTATGATTTTTAGAATGTGATGAGGCAAAAATGAAAATGCAAAAATGGAAAATACCCTGCGTCATTAAGGGGTTAAGGGGTTAATGACCACCACCACTCCCACTATCTTGAGCATATAATCTACTGGGGACGCTTTATAGATGACATACCAATTATCTGGTCAGGTTCAGCCGACTTATTTAGAGCATTTTTGGGAGACCTTAATAAAAAATACTCTGGGTTTAAAATTCACATTTGAGATCAATAAAAACTCCTTGGCGTTCTTGGATGTTTTTATTGAACGCAATATGCAAGGAGGGATTAACACAAAGGTGTTTTGTAAACCCACGGCGGGTAATAACTTACTCCGCTGGGAGAGTCATCACCCCAAACCCTTAAAGAAAGGGATCCCAAAAGGGCAGTACTATAAGGCCCGAAGAAACTGTTCAACAGAGGACTCATTCAAGATGGAGGCTCAGGAAATGAGAACTAGGTTTAGGGAAAGGGGCTATCCCGATAGAGTGTTAAGGGAAGCCTTTAAAAGTGCCAAACTCTGAGATAAGAGAAAAGAAGAAAAACGAGAGAACAGCGCCTCGTATAATCCTGCGGATATAGAGGGAGGGTGACAGTCTTGAAAGTGGACTCTCACCTGTAGCACCTCTTGATTTTATGCATATCACCCCAATTCACGGGGTACCAAGGAACTGCAGGCCGAAGGAGTGAATGCTGGATGCCAGGAAACGGATCCAGAGCTAGGCAAATTCAGAAAGCAAAAAAAGAAAACTCCAAACTTGGCGCTGTTCCAATGAGGGCAATGTTCAGTTGAACTGAACATTGCCCTCATTGGAACAGCGCCAAGTTTGGAGTTTTTCTTTTTTTGTTTTCTGAAACTCCGAGATAGAGCTCAATTATTGCAACCCAAGGAACGTCCCACAGGGAGTGAAAACTTTCCACGGATTATTGCCACCTACGATGCGGCATCACATGAATTAAGCCAAGTCATCTCAAAGTATTGGCCTATATTAAAATCTGATCCCTTAGGGGGACAGCTGGTCGAAGATAGGGCCATTATCACATATAGAAGGGCCAAAAACCTGGGTGACATTTTGGTACACAGTCGTCTTACCTACCCTAAAAAATCTGTGACTTGGTTGGACCACAATATTGTAGGTACATACAAATGTGGTACCTGCAAAGCATGTGACTACATAAAGGTATCAAAAACCTTTAGACGCTATAGTGACAATTAAGAATTATCACTATGCAAACTGTAGAACCTCCAATGTGATCTACCTGGCAACATGTGCATGTCCTAAGGGATACGTAGGGAAGACCCATCGTGAATTCCGGAGACGCATCCTTGAACACGTGGGAGACATAAAAAACTAAAGGGATAAAACCCTTGCAAATCATATGCATCAATTCCATGCGGATTTCCCTTTAAAATTATCAATTCAAATGATTGAAATGATAAAACCAAATGTCAGAGGAGGTGACATAGACAAGCAGTTATTGCAAATGGAAGCAAGGTGGACATACCGCCTTCGGACAGTCTCACCTCAAGGACTCAATGACTACTAGTCATTTGCTGCCTTTATTAAATTTTACATATTCATGTAATTCTATTCTCTCCTTCCTTTGCTTATTATATCCATACCCTCTTATTATTCAGTGATTCCTTGATGTAATCTTCATTTATTTGTTCTAAGCCATTTATGAATACTATTATTTAGTATACACCTTCACTATCATGTCTACTGAGTTTCATAGGTGTCCATCTCCATGGTAAGTAATTATCCCCTTTCTCTATTTATGTTTCTATCTATCTATTTCTATTTATGTTTTAGTGCCAGTAAACATAGAGTTCACTTTTTTCATCATTCTAAATCATTATACGGTGCCTTTTTATATGTTAGAATGTAGTTTATCCTCTGTGGAACGCTTATGACATGGGCCGCTCATTCCATATAACAAGCCGATACAGGAAGTACTCACTCTGTGGAACGCAGATTGCGGTTCACAGCATCGGAAGTGAGGTGCTTTCGATACACAATCGTGTACCAGCGCAACTGCACCTATTAGCGAGCCGATACAGGCCCGGACAGGAAATACTCCTGCTGTGGAACGCAGCTTGCGTTCCACAGCAACGGAAGGGACGGGGCTTTTTTGGCGCCTGGGCGCATGTAAGGACTCTCCCCATACCTAGGCGGCTATCAGGTCTGTTCAATCCTACTTCTTGACACTTATTTTGTTGTACATTAATACTCATGGGGAATCCTTACTTAAGTCTTTACTTATCTACTTCACAGCATGCCTTGATGGGACACTGTTTCCCTATACAGGGGTCCGGTTTTTAGATAGACCTGGTTTCCATTGTATTACACCAGGATCTACCTTTAGGTAAGCGTCACTATCTTTTTGTAATTCTGGGGTACACCCTTGTTTTTTGGTTTGTACTGTGGTGTCCTGGTACAGGACCTTGTCCTGTCCCTGTCCTAAGTCCCCTCAGTTAGAGTCCCTCCATTCCACAGGTTTCACCTGCAGGGCTTTCCCCCCTTGCTTATCAACTAAACCTTCTAAAATGCATTATAAATGTATTGTGTGTATTGTTCACTGTATGCATAAAGTTGTATAAATGTATAGGACCTTCCTGGGTCATTTGATACTGTCATGTGATGTACCCAGAGTTCCCTGAGTTCAGGACCTACAGGCTTTGCAACCAATGGGATTTGTCCAGCCTCCTTAGTATATAGGGGCTGTAGTCTCCAAATTCTCTCTCTTGCTCTTCTCTTATCTCCTGGACTTCAGCCAAGCACAATCAGCATATGTCAATTCATCTCACCTAGGCCAAAGCCTAAGGAACCTGCAGCCACTACAAAACCGTGAGTTATCAAGCTCTATCTACAAATTCCTAGTAACTACTACTCAACTCAAATCATATAATTAGCAGCACAGTGGCCTGCTTAAATCTCAAGACTACTAGTCCCAGCAAAGCCTGTGAGGAACCTGCATCCCGGTTACCTCAAAAGAAACTGTATATTTGTAAAGACTGTTTGCACAAGAAGTTAAGTAAAAGTTCCAGTTTATTATCCTGCCGTTTTTGGGACAGTTGTCGGCAGGGCCTCATTCAGAAAACAACCGCACCCTTGCGTCACGAGTCAATCAAGGGTTAATACCACCAGACCCTGTAACATCATTGCCTCACCCAGTCACCACAAGTCCTGCAACGAAAAACGGGTGTACACTGTTATTGCAAGAGCCATAGTCCTCCCCCTATGCAGGAATGTGAATTATCGCATGTTGCGATTAAAATTGTGCCCATAAGTGTGCGGGACTTTATTGCTGAAATTGTGCTTAGCTGGGGCGCTACAAAAAGTAAGGGGGGAGGTGAAGACTGTCTTTCTGTGGCCATGTGCAAAATCTGCAGAGAAGCCATGCTGCGCTCTCCTCTGCAACAAGTACCTGCAAGAGTTAATGACTTATGGTCCGTGCTGGTCCACGACCTGCCCCTGGGCCTGGACATCAAGTGGACGTTCCAATGCCCAAGTGGAACCTTTCTGCACTGCTTGTGTTCGCCGGGGGACAGGAAGTCAGCGCTGCACTGATGACGCTCTTCCGTCCGGCCACCAGCCGCCATTTTGTGGGAGCCTCTTATAAACGAGACTGGGCGGCCTTCCCTCTTCAGTCCGGAACAGGCAGCAAGGATTACAGAGGTGGCGGAGCCCACCCAGACATGTGAGAAGAGTCCTAAGATGGCGCAGAGTCAGCGGAAATTCGCTGCATCGCAACTATTCCAGGAACTTGCTGACCACTTTCCCTGGGGTCCGAGGAGGCCTACAACCTGCCTTCCCTACCAAGGATGACAAGTGGCCAGCTAACTCAAAAGGGGTATCACCAGGGACACCAGCGACGGCATCACCGGTGAGACTGTACCCTCACCACAGGACATAGTGGTCCTGGGCCGAGATTCCTACAGAAGAATCTGATGTAAGTACACTGGCCGAAGGTCCCAATAGTAGCTCCAACCAGTGCACGCCCGCAATCACCCCCTCTCCCAAAATGGGTGTTCGGCGATGAGCCTGCACTGGTCCAGTATATGTGGGACCACGTCCTTCCCCAGCCAGGGAAGCCCCATCCACCAGTCCCCACAGCTGAGGCAGAAAGGGCCCGCAGGGAGGCCGAAATCACCGGCATTATTGAGAAGTTAAGGGCCCAGCATAGGGAGAGATATGGGCCGAAACGCCTCCCTTATGAAGTCCAGGCAGAGCAACAGAGGGACACTAAAAAGCTGGAAGCTATATACATTCGGATGCTGGACTATCCTCAAGAGGGTGAGCCACCCTTAGAGCGCCGACGTGCCACAGTAGTCAAATTTGACAAAGCAAGAGGCTTTGGTACCCTTCAGGACTGCCGGCATGGAGGAGCCATATTGGTCAACAGAAGGGCCGTTCAGCGGGACTACCTGCCTAAAAGATACCACTCCCTAGACATTGTGGAGTACACCCTAGTCAATAGTCTGCGGGGTGAATGGGCTGCAGCCATAACTAGGCCCAAAAAGCCAACGCAAATTCCATTCACCTACTTTCCATCTAATGATTGTGAAGCAGATCCCCACGGGATTCGGCAAAAGAGGTCTACAGATGCCACTGTTGAGGAAGAGCGGTACCTGTCCGAGGCGCCCGTGATGGCTCCAAAATATCTGAAGAAGTCAAGCTCCATCTCATCTTTAACGGAGAATTTGCCCAGGCCTACTCCGCTAATGGAGGTGAGGCCTACTCAGCGGGCACCAACATATGTGCCTAGGCCTACTGCCCCTGAGGAGGTGTGGCCTCATCTACAGGCACCGACTGATGTGCCACGGCCTACTCCCCCCAAGGAGGTGTGGCCGGAACCACCGGCACCTACACTTGTTCCTGTGGCCTCAGCTGCCAAGGTCAACGTGGTGGTGAATGTAAACCCCACTATAGCCCAGTCAAGGCTAACCAATATGACATGGGATACTTATGTTACTCCTATGCAGGAACCCCAACCCCGTGCTCCAAGATACATGTACAGGGACAGAAGCAAGCTGACTGGTGGGGTTGGGAGGCCAGAAAGAATACCTTCTAACATTATATTGTTGCTTGCCATTAACTGTGTGGTACACCAGTACCTTTATTGTCTTACAGGTTTCCCAGTTTTGTAACCCTTTCAAGATGAAGTGCCTGGCAGTACTATGCCAAGAAGTTCACCTGTTAAGCAACGTAACCACCATAAGTTTGTGCCCGGCCCCTGGCCGAGAGATTCCTTGCCTGAGGAGATCCTAGTAAGTTTGTACCCGGCATCCGGCATAACCATGTTTGCATTCGGAACTCTATAATGTAGGTGCTTGTATAAAAGAGAAAAAGAGAAGGACCAACGAGCGGCGCCTCGTGTATTACTCCAATATATGTGTTGGACGTGGGGGGAGATGGGGATGACCCTATGGGGCTTATAGATGGCCGCTCACCTCAAGATAGTAGTGATAAGCATATAACCCCAAAAACATGGGGTACCATCAATCCTAGAGTTGCTGTCAAGCCAGTGGGTTGCAGGAGTCGACCCAAGTTGTCCTGTAGATATGTAAGTAGAAAGTGCGGCAAGTGCTTACAGCACTTACCTTACAGTAGTATCTAATATGTCCTGCTGCTAGCCTAATGTTGATTTCTATATGATAGTTAATATGATACCATGTAATACATATATCTATGGTATTATAAGGTTTTAACAAGATTTTTGTAAAATTGTGAAAACTGTCTTTTACCTGTGAACCACTCCCCTTGACCTTGGCAACCATTATGTGCCTTATATAAACCCTGCATGTCATTGCTTGTGTACCCTGATCTGAGGAAGGGAGGGCTCCTCCCAAAACGCGTAATCTTTTATCTTTATTGTTTTATTCAATAAATGATCCTGCTGAGGATCTTTACTATTACCTGGACTTCATTTTTGCTTCCTCCATAACCTGGATTACAGCACTACCACTCCTAATAGTCGCAGCGCTGGGTTCAAGGGTTCTTTTTGCCGAATCTTCTACTCATATAATGTAGGTGGACTGTTGAGCCTTACATGACCGTTTATGTAAATGGAATAATAGTAATATATTTTTGTGCACAAAATGTTGCACCCAAACAGCAGGTAAATGTAACCTGGATATCTCAGGTGTTGTGCTAATAACATGTAACCTTTGTATTTCCAGCAAATAAAATGTCTTGTTACATAAAATGTCAAAAATGTAAATGGTGTTATTGTACAGAAGTATAAAATTAAACCTAACTAAAAAGCTTGAGGGTGATACACACAGGTAATATAAAATTTAATTCAATAGGGTCCTGTGGTAGATTACATCAATAATGAAACAAACAAAGAAAATAACCACTCTAAAGCGGACCAAATAAAAATATATATCAAGCTTTATTAATATTCAACAAAAATACATGTATAAAAGCAACATGGCATGGACACAAAAGAAAGGTGGGAACCAGGGAGCAGGGGGGAAAGAACAGAATGCTGGATGGTGATCCAGCACATATGAACTACACCACAGTTAGGGTGTGTTACAGTAGTAACAGGTGTGTAATGCAGAAAAAGTTATGTGAATCACAGAAAAAGATAACCAAGAATGGCAGAGTAAATGGAGGGAGCCAGAGAGCAGTGCCAGCTGGCGTCCAGGCTAATAAGCCACAGGTTACAACAGTGAAAGGTAAGTAACAAAAGGTACCAAGAGATAACAAGAAGCCCCCACACACACTCCCCGGTAACCCACCAAACCTCCGACGCGTTTTGCCCAGCGGGGCTTTGTCATATGTGTTGGATCACCATCCAGCATTCTGTTTTCTCCCCCCTGCTCCCTGGTTCCCACCTTTCTTTTGTGTCCATGCCATGTTGCTTTTATACATGTATTTTTGTTGAATATTAATAAAGCTTGATATATATTTTTATTTGGTCCGCTTTAGAGTGGTTATTTTCTTTGTTGGTTTCAGAAGTATAAAATTCCTGTACGGAAGTAAAGGGAAAAAAAATAATATATATATTTCCACTAGGTGTTATAGTGTTTGCTTAAAGGTGCTCTCCCAGCTCCTCTGGGAGTAACAATAAACGCCTCCCTTCACTAGCTCCTTATCAAAACATACCAATTAGATATCAAGTCTTAATTACATAAATTCAGTACATAAATCTCAGTAGTGTACATTCAAAGTCCAGTACACATAACTTATAACCTATACTCATAAGAAAAAATAGTCATATGACTATATCTCACAAACAAACACAAAAATGAGTCTTAGGGACTGTAACATGTTCTAGAAGGTATTCCTGTAGTTAACTAAACAATACACGTATCCAGTAAGGTAACAGTATGCTTAATTGTTATATAGATCAAGAGTTCTAGGGGTAAGTGTGTAGTACCGATAGACCCTAGTAGCTAAGGCATTGGGCAGAAAGCCTCGGGCAACCCAATCCGCAACCAGTGTATAACAAAGGGAAATAATGTGTGGTATTATATCAAATATATGTCAATAAACAGGTAATAGTGAGATTAATTTCAGTGTGTAGAAGCATTATAGTCATTATACATACTTCAAGTCAAGTATCAGTCAGGGATTTCATCCTTAAATGTCTATCTGTCAGTCAAATGTCAAATGTCAGACATCAATCAAATGTCATATGTAAATAAAATTTTCAGCTATAGACTAGACGGATGTTATAGCTAGGATATAATTAAGTTCCATGAATAGTCAGTAAATGCATAATCTCATAAATTAAAGTAAAATAGAGATACCAAAGGTATAAAAATATACTCATCCTATCCAGTTTATCCTGTTCGTGAATAGGGACTAAGGTAATCCTGGTACTAGTACCATCCTGTTCTCAAATGAGATTCTGTCATAATGTTTTATCCTGTTCAGGTTATATCCTGTTCGTGAATCAATTCCAGCCATCCTGTTCGTGTATCAGTTTTAGAGCATGTATGGACATTATCTAAATGCACAGAGACTCTATATATTTTCTATATTTTTATTATCACTAGCCTGAACTTGGACATTGGATTAATGCTTCAGGACTGCATCCGGCCCTATGGCCATTCTGTCCCTCTTCCTAAGGGGACTTACGTCGAGGACGACTCATTTTAAGTGAGGGTTTTGTGGTATCCCGGTATAGGACCTTGTCCTGTCCCTGTCCTAAGTCCCCTCAGTTAGAGTCCCTCCATTCCACAGGGCTCTCTTGCAGGGCTTGTATAACTATAAAGGATCTTCCTGGGTCATGTGATACTGTCATGTGATGTACCCAGAGTTTCCTGGGTTCAGGACCTACAGGCTTTGCAACCAATGGGATTAGTCCAGCCTCCTTAGTATATAAGAGGCTGTAGTCTCCAAATTCTCTCTCTTGCTCTTCTCTTATCTAACTCCTGGACTTCAGCCAAGCACAATCAGCATATCTCAATTCATCTCACCTAGGCCAAAGCCTAAGGAACCTGCAGCCACTAAAACCGTGAGTTATCCAGCTCTATCTACAAATTCCTAGTGACTACTATTCAACTCAAAGCATATAATTAGTAGCACAGTGGCCTGCTTAAATCTCAAGACTACTAGTCCCAGCAAAGCCTGTGAGGAACCTGCATCCCGGTTACCTCAAGAGAAACTGTATATTTGTAAAGACTGTTTGCACAAGAAGTTAAGTAAAAGTTCCAGTTATCTCATAAATCCTGCTGTGGACATTCCGTTTATTATCCTGCCGTTTTTGGGCCGGTTGTCGGAAGGGCCTCATTCAGAAAACAACTGCACCCTGGCGTCATGACAAATCAAGGGTTAATACCGCCAGACCCTGTAACATCATTGCCTCACCCAGTCACCACAGTACTGTATTTATTCATCGGCACCCACCCCTTTTAGGTTGCTGGGACCTTCAAAATCAGGGGTTACCATTAGTGCCCAGGTATCATGACAGACTTACCTCATGCCATTCACCGTCCAAGTAGCCTTATGTACTATCATTAGGTAAGCCTCTTTTGTTTCAATGCATACTACTGGAAAGTTAATAGTTCAGGTCCATACCTTTTATCTGTGGCCATTACCTTATATCCACCATTATTGTTGTTATAGGAGTTGGTGTCTCCCACTAATTTCATGGTGGAAGAGTCATTTTCTTGTGCCCGATTAAGATAGTGGTAAGCAAAAATTTATAACATCCTCTATACAAAATATTATAATTCTTTCAGTCTCAATTAATACATATGTCTGTGTTCTGTTTTGCTTTGACAGTGTGGCATTATAGCAATACATCTACAGCCCTTAGCGTGCTATCTTGGTCACACATTTAATGTCTATGCAATATAAATGTTACTGGGTTATGGTGTATTAATGTTGCACAAATGCTGTACTATCGTTATACTAATATTGTACTAATACTGTACAACTTCATTTATTTACCATCATACTTATCTTTATGAGGTACAGCTGACTCTGACCGACACTAACTCGTTACCTATTTTTGTGAACACCTGTCTAACTCTCCTTTATATCTACCTTGTCCTAGTTAATCAGAATAATATCACTTTTATGGTACACTTTGTTTATGTTTATCTATATGAGTGTGGTTTCCTCTTATCCCTGATGAGCCCCTGTGATTTTAGGGGTGAAACACGTTGGCAAGAGAGGTTTGCCACCAGTCACTGTATTGTACTGTATTTTTCGTCATCTATCCCTCTCCCCATTCCACACCTAGTTAATAGGAGATTTTTATGAGTTAGGGATTCCCGCTCACCGGGAAATCATTCAGCAGGCATCCTGTGACAATGCCTGGGGGGGGGGGTCCTGAGATCAGATCAGTGATTTGCAGCCATTCCGGGTTAATCGGGTCCCGGTGACCCAGAAAAAATGGGAGATGGCACCTATCATCCCTTAGCAGCAGGAGTGAGGTGGTGCTGGTGCCACCTCACGATCGTCCTGATTTGTCAGTGTAGTGTTAGTGTAGTGTTTTGGGGTACATTCGCACTGGCACAGGCTTACAGTGAGTTTCCCGCAAGGAGTTTGCGCTGCGGCAGAAAATTTTCTGCCGCAGCTCAAACTTGAAGCAGGAAACTTACTGTAAACCTGCCCGTGTGAATGTACCCTGTATATTCACATGGGGGGGGGGGCAAACCTCCAGCTGTTGCTAAATTACCTTTGCAATAGCTGGAGGCACACTGGTTGGAAATCCTTCAGTTAGGTTCTGTTACCTAACTCAGTATTTTCCAACCAGCAAGCCTCCAGCTGTTGCAAATCTACAACTCCCAGCATGTACTGATCGCCCAAGAGCATGCTGGGAGATGCAGTTATGCAACAGCTGGAGGTACGCAAATACAACTCCCAGCATGCCGAGACTGCTGTTTGGGCATGCTGGGATTTGCAGTTCTGCAACATCTGGAGGGCTACAGTTTAGAGACCACTGCACAGTGATCTCCAAACTGTGGCCCTCCAGATGTTGCAAAACTACAAATCCCAGCATGCCCAGACAGCAAACTGCTGTGTGGGCATGCTGGGAGTTGTAGTTTTGCAAGATCTGGAGGGCCACAGTTTAGAGATGACTGCACAGTGATCACCAAACTGTAGCGCTCTATATCTTGCAAAACTACAAATCCCAGCATGCCCAAATGGCTGTCTGGGCATGCTGGGAGTTGTAGTTTTGCAACATCTGGGGGGGGGCTACAGTTTAGAGATCACTGTAAAGTGGTCGCCAAACTTTAGCCCCCCGACCCCCCCCCCCCCCAGATGTTGCTAGGAAACTACTCACCGGCTTCCGTAGTCTTCACCAGGGAGCCACGAGGGAGCCTTACATCATCGCCGCCTGCCTCCACCGGTCAGGTAAGGGACCTCCGCCGCCGGTCAGGCTACAGTTCCCCCATTCTGCCCGGATTACCTTCGGTGGGCAGGACGGAGGAACAGAACTTTAACCCCCCGCCCCCGATCTGCTATTGGTCGTCGCTTCTTGACGACCAATAGCAGGGATAGGAGGGGTGGCACACCTGCCACCTAACTCCTATCCCTTCAGGGGGACAGAGGGTGTCTTTGACACCCCCGATCCCCCTAATTTTCCGGGTCACCGGACACCGGTATGACCCGGATCTGCCAAAAATCGCCGGTCAATTCAGGACTCCCTGGGCATATGCACGGGATGCCTGTTGATAGATATCAGCAGTCATCCCGGTCCAGTCCCCGACCAGCTAGCGGCACCGACATGTGGGGTCTCAGGACCCCCCTGGGCATATGCACGGGATGCCTGCTGATATCAGCAGTCATCACGGTCTGGTCCCCGACAGGCTAGCGGCAGGGACCGGAATTATCATGGGCATATCCATCCGTCCTTAAGGACTCAGGATGCAGGGCGTATGCATACATCCTTCGTCCTGAAGAGGTTAAGGCTCACTTTACCCCTTGTTATATTCCTTGAGGGGTGTAGTTTCCAAAATAGTAAGCCATGTGTTTTTTTTTTTGTTTTGTTTTTTTTCTGTCCTGGCCCCATAGGGGCTTCCTAAATGCAACATGACCCCCAAAAATCATTTCAGCAAAATTTGCTTTCCAAAAGCCAAATGTGACTTCTTCTCTTCTGAGCATTGTAGTGCGCCAGCAGAGCACTTGACGTCCACACATGGGGTGTTTCCATACTCAGAAGAGATGGGGTTACAAACTTTGACAGGGAGCCTGTCTGCTTCAATGGGTGGAGGGATCACTTGGTGGGAGAGAGATCAATCTGCAACTAATGCAACTGTAGGCACTCTGATTGAAAACCACAGGTCTTTTGAATGGTTGCAGCTCATTTATGTTTCAAATTGGCAAATTTCCCTGGGCTGAGAGCTGCACTATAGGACATAGACTGGGGGGAGGTGTTGTCAAATACTGATACAGAAGGTAAATGGGACATCTTTAAATCAACTCTAAATAACTATAAAGCTAAATATTTACCAAAGGGGAACAAATATAAACGATTAAAACTAAATCCTACATGGCTGACAAATTATGTTAAAAGAGCAATAAACAACAAAAAAATAGCCTTCAAAAAATTCAAATCTGATGGGTCAGCTATAACATTTAAACAGTACAAAGAGCTTAATAAAACCTGTAAAAATGTAATAAAAACAGCAAAAATTCAAAATGAGAGACAGGTGGCCAAAGAAAGCAAAACTAATCCTAAATATTTTTTTAGATATATAAATACAAAAAAACCAAGGACAGGGCATGTAGGACCCCTTAATAATGATAATGGGAAGTTGTCACGGGCGATCAAGAGAAGGCGGAGCTACTGAATGGGTTCTTTAGTTCTGTATACACGATGGAAAAAGGAGCTGACATTGGCCAGGTCAGTGCTGGTAACACATCATGTAATGTACTGAACTGGCTTAATGTGGAGATGGTACAAGGTAAGTTAAGTAAAGTAAATGTAAGCAAATCTCCAGGGCCGGATGGACTACACCCAAGAGTTCTTAGAGAGGTAAGTTCAGTAATATCTGTACCCTTGTTCATGATATTTAGAGATTCTCTGGTGTCTGGTATTGTGCCAAGGGACTGGCGCAAGGCTAATGTGGTGCCAATCTTCAAGAAGGGCTCTAGGTCTTCGCCAGGCAATTATAGACCGGTAAGTCTAACGTGCATTGTGGGTAAATTGTTTGAAGGACTTATAAGGGATTACATACAGGAATACATAGGGGATAATAGTATTATAAGTGATAGCCAGCATGGGTTTGCTAAGGATAGAAGTTGTCAAACCAATCTAATTTTCTTTTATGAAGAGGTGAGTAGAAGACTTGACAGAGGAATGGCTGTGGATATATTGTTTCTGGATTTTGCTAAAGCATTTGATACTGTCCCTCATAGACGTCTGACAGGTAAGTTAAGGTCTTTGGGCTTGGAAACTTTAGTTTGTAACTGGATTGAACACTGGTCATGGATCGTACCCAGAGAGTGGTGGTCAATGATTCGTACTCTGATTGGTCCCCGGTAATTAGTGGTGTACAACAAGGTTCTGTACTGGGACCGCTGTTGTTTAATTTATTTATCAATGATATAGAGGATGGTATTAACAGCTCTGTTTCTATCTTTGCAGATGACACCAAGCTTTGTAGCACGGTACAGTCTATAGAGGATGTGTATAGGTTACAAGATGACTTGGATAGACTAAGTGTCTGGGCATCCACTTGGCAAATGAGGTTCAATGTGGATAAATGTAAAGTTATGCATCTGGGTACTAATAACCTGCATACATCGTATGTCTTAGGGGGGATTAAACTGGCAGAGTCACTGGTAGAGAAGGATCTGGGTGTACTTGTAGATCACAGACTTCAGAATAGCATGCAATGTCAGGCTGCTGCTTCCAAAGCCGGCAGGATATTGTCATGTATCAAAAGAGGCATGGACTCAAGGGACAGGGACATAATACTCCCCCTTTATAAAGCATTGGTACGGCCTCACCTGGAATATGCTGTTCAGTTTTGGGCACCTATCCATAAAAGGGACACTGCGGAGTTGGAAAGGGTGCAGAGACGCGGGACTAAACTAATATGGGGCATGGAACATCTTAGCTATGAGGAGCGATTAAAAGAGTTACAATTGTTTAGTCTTGAGAAGAGACGTTTAACCCCTTAAGGACTTAGGGTTTTTCCGTTTTTGCACTTTCGTTTTTTCCTTGTTACCTTTTAAAAATCATAACCCTTTCAATTTTCCACCTAAAAATCCATATTATGGCTTATTTTTGGCATCGCCAATTCTACTTTGCAGTGACATTAGTCATTTTACCCCAAAATGCACGGCGAAACGGAAAAAAAAATCATTGTGCGACAAAATCGAAGAAAAAATGCCATTTTGTAACTTTTGGGGGCTTCCGTTTCTACGCAGTGAATATTTCGGTAAAAATTATACCTTATCATTATTCTGTAGGTCCATACGGTTAAAATGATACCCTACTTATATAGGTTTGATTTTGTCGCACTTCTGGAAAAAATCATAACTACATGCAGGAAAATTTATAAGTTTAAAAATGTCATATTCTGACCCCTATAACTTTTTTATTTTTCCACGTACAGGGCGGTATGAGGACTCATTTTTTGTGCCGTGATCTGAAGTTTTTATTGGTATGATTTTTGTTTTGATCGGACTTTTTTAATCACTTTTTTAATTAATTTTTTAATGGTATAAAAAGTGACCAAAAATGCGCTTTTTTTGACTTTGGAATTTTTTTGCGCGTACGCCATTGACCGTACGGTTTAATTAATGATATATTTTTATAGTTCGGACATTTACGCACGCGGCGATACCACATACGTTTATTTTTATTTTTTTTACACTTTTATTCTTTTTATGGGAAAAGGGGGGTGATTCAAACTTTTATTAGGGAAGGGGTTAAATGACCTTTATTAACACTTTTTTTTTTCAATTTTTTGCAGTGTTATAGGTCCCATAGGGACCTATAACACTGCACACACTGATCTTCTACACAGATCACAGGCGTGTATTAACACGCCTGTGATCAGTGTTATCGGCGCTTGACTGCTCCTGCCTGGATCTCAGGCACGGAGTAGTCATTCGCCGATCGTAGGTAAGGGCCCTCCCGGTGTCCTGTCAGCTGTTCGGGACGCCGCGATTTCACCGCGGCGGTCCTGAACAGCCCGACTGAGCAGCCGGGTCACTTTCGCTTTAGAAGCGGCAGTTAGCTTTGACCGCCGCTTCTAAAGGGTTAATACCGCACATCGCCGCGATCGGCGATGTGTGGTATTAGCCGCGGGTCCCGGCCGTTGATGAGCGCCGAGACCGACGCGATATGATGCGGGATTGTGGCGCGATCCCGCTTCATATCGCGGGAGCCGGCGCAGGACGTAAATATACGTCCTGCGTCGTTAAGGGGTTAAGGGGGGATATGATAAACGTAAATAAGTATATAAGTGGCCCATACAAAAAATATGGAGAAAAACTGTTCCAGGTTAAACCCCCCCAAAGGACGAGGGGGCACTCCCTCCGTCTGGAGAAGAAAAGGTTTAGTCTAAAGGGGCGACACGCCTTCTTTAACGTGAGGACTGTGAATTTATGGAACGGTCTACCTCAGGAACTGGTCACAGCAGGAACAATTAACAGCTTTAAAACAGGGTTAGATACATTCCTGGAACAAAATAACATTAATGCTTATGCAGAATTATAAAACTACATCCCTTTCCCTTATCCTCTTACACCCTTCACTTCAATTCCCTGGTTGGACTTGATGGACGTATGTCTTTTTTCAACCATACTAACTATGTAACTATGTAATGGGTGGGGTGGAAATACAAGGAAATGCGAGTTCACAAAAAGCTACCCACAGTGTTATGGTTACCTCACAACATAGCCATTTAGCCCGAAGACAAGCGCAGATCCTTCCTAAGCATGTCCATTACTGTCTGCCAGGCACGTACTAAAATCACCTTAAGGTGGATAACCCCTTTAACATCCCCTCTTGATGAGTCACTTCCACGCAGACTCTGTGTGTATATGTACAACCTTGCAATGGTTAACTTTTAACTTTTTAACTTCTTTACTGGAACAACAGCTGATGATTATGTAATTAGAAAACAGTCCATTCTGCACAAACAACTTTTGCAATGTTTTCCTTTGGTCCAAGCAAACATTTTCTTAACCTTTGGCTCCTGGTCTAATAATTCTTAGTCCAGTTTGTAGAAACAATGCATTTCTTTTGCTCCTGGCTGGCTCGCCAAAATATTAAATGTTACCGGTCATTATGACACGGTCAACCATGGAGAACAAAGGAGTTCTTGCTTGTATAAATCTTGTATAAAATAAGCATACATTTATTGTAATGTTCTTGACATGGCAGACATAAAACAAGAAATCTTCATGTAAAGACAGTCCTTAGCATACAGTAGGAAGGTTATGTAGGTATGTCCTTAGACTTGTCTCACCAGCTGGGGTTTCTGTGTGTTGGATCCATCTTGGGATGTCCGAAGATGGCCTCCTCTGTTAGCACCCTTTTAGCTGTCATCTTTCACCAGGCTGGCTTGGTCTGGTCTGGCTTGGCCCCGCCTTCCTTCCTCCTTGGTTAGCTTAGCTTAGCTTCTTCCTTCAATAGCTTAGCTTCCTCTTTGAAGTCCTGAACTTTTATACCATAACTATGGGTGTGTTTACTATGATTGAAGTGTGTCCTTTATATATGTGGGCAAATTTATCCTAAGTAATCCTATGTCTACTATACATAATCTACTAGCCATCTACTAGCCATTATGTCATGGCTACATTGTTATCTGATTGGATACTAATAACCTTACATATATGGTACTTCAAGGTGACTACGTGACTATTCTCCTGAATTAGTACATAGAGTGTCATGAAATACTTCTTAGCTTAGCAATTCTATCTATAGGATTCAGCAAGCTCAATTTAACTTGTTTCAAGGTCAGTTCAGCCATTTTGTATTCAATACCTTAGCTCAATTACCTTGATCCACAGGTTACAATGATATTGTATATTAAAAAAATACATCTCATATCTTATAATTAGAGATGAGCGAACTTACAGTAAATTCGATTCGTCACGAACTTCTCGGCTCGGCAGTTGATAACTTTTCCTGCATAAATTAGTTCAGCTTTCAGGTGCTCCCGTGGGCTGGAAAAGGTGGATACAGTCCTAGGAGACTCTTTCCTAGGACTGTATCCACCTTTTCCAGCCCACCGGAGCACCGGAAAGCTGAACTAATTTATGCAGGAAAAGTCATCAGCTGCCGAGCTGAGAAGTTCGTGACCAATCGAATTTACTGTAAGTTCGCTCATCTCTACTCATAATATTTTACATATGGGTATTTCTATCATGTAAAATTATGGTATATTGCTAGTATATGAATAATATATAAACAACTTAAAGGGGTACTCTGGCACTAGACATCTTTTAATATTCTACCCAGCACCCCAGTAATCCTCTCCGGATTATTGTTGACCACAGCCTGAAGCTGTGACCAACATGCCCCTCTATATATCTCTATTAGAGATTTTGAGATCACAAACTCTGTATCTCAGTCTCTAGCATAGACATGAATGGAGGGGGTGTTCCGAAGTCTAGCAAAGCCGGCGTTCTGAACATTAATGTTCAAAATGCCAGGATGCCAGGCCGGAGATCGTGGGGTTTCAAGTGGTCTGATTCCCCCCCCCCCCACACACTATTTTTACCATATGTGGCTGTTATAGTGATTTATAAAGTTACATACACACTTGCAGTGCCTGGTTACTTTTTCTTCTTTGTACAGGATTTTTCATTTAGTTGAGTCCTGACCAAAATCAGGAGAGCACACGTTGCACTGAAGCTCTTGTTGCACACTTGCAATAGTGAGCCTTAGGTAGCCACAATCTTGTAGTCCAGTCTATAAGCAAAACCTGTTCTCATTGGAAGGACATCAATAACAAAAGAATCAACATAAAGACAGAAACAATCAGGGGTGGTAGTGAAGAGAGGAGCATACAAAAGGGCTTCATTGCAAAAACATGCAAAAAAAACCCTGCAAAGAGGTGACACCAAGGATAGGTTATCACTTTTAAAAGCTTGGATGACCCCTTACAGCAGCACCTGACTAAATATAAGGAAACTAATCAGTAATTTGTTACTAATCTACTGGTCCTACATTGTGATTAATTGGTTATTATAACACACTTATGGAACACCCATTGATTTTATCCTACCAACACGTTAACCATTATCCCAGACCTCTCCTTTTAATTCACTTAATATCTATGTGCAATCGAAAAAGCCTCAGACACCTCTAACCTTCTTTTGCTCTGGTCATAATGTATACAAGGTGGCTGACATCCTTGCTGTAAGTCTGGTGGTGGAGTCTATGTTTGTATCATTACCTGCATGCCATACTATATATTTAGGAATGCTTATCAGTGTCTTCCATACAGGTTGGTATAATATTTCATAACTGCTGACAATGAAACATGAAGTGACTTCCCCTAGGACTGACCTAAGGAGGAGAGGACTGTCCTTTCGACCAATCTACATCAAAGGACAAAGGATTTGGCTGCACCGAATAGGCAAATATTGGACTGTTGAGTTTCTGTGTTTGTGCACACGTTATGTATGTGCTTGAGTTTTGCATTGTTCCCATAGACTATAGTTACCCACGTTACCTATTGGACTGCTAAAGCCCAGTTAATACCACTGCTAAAGCCCAATTAATACCACAGAGTTGTTTGGGGTTCGGTGTTGGGATTTATGGCTCATATCGGATAAAATGGTGGCAGCATTGTTGTGTGGGACTCTTTTGGGTACATTTATGCTGTTTGTTGAGGATAGGTGTCAGATTCAGTTGTGGAGTATTGTTTACTTGGTGACAGAGAGAAGCCTTCCGTGATACATTGCTATAGATTTTGTACTGTGGTTTAGGAGCTTTATCTTACGCCTCTGGAAAGTTACAGAACAATCAGCTGATCCTCAACTCAATGACCTAGTATGGATACTAAAAAAAACATACTAATGTCTTCCATGTACAAAATATAAGTACATAGGTGTGCGCATGGGGTGTGCCGGGTGTGCCTGGGCACACCCTAATCAAGCCAAGGGGGGGGGGGGATCTGCGGCCGCCACTGAGCAGCCCGCAGGGGGCCCCCGTCACAAAGATATTTTCGGGACACAAGGATGTCTCTATTACCTTTCTGCAGTGGCCCCCGCGTTAACTTTAAAAACGCAGGGGCCGCCAGGAGGTAATGCACGCAGGGACGTCGCTGACGTCCCAAGTGTGTGCCCATAGCAACAGAGGAGAGGAGCATCGACGAGGCGGACGCACGCCAGCCGGCATGGTAAGTCACCAGCACCAGCTGGTGACCTCTTCAGTGTTCCGACCACCACTCCTCCAGTCCCGGGACTTACTGCTATGTTCTATAGGCCATAGCAGTAGATCGTGACCCCGGACCGGAGGAGTGGTGGTCGGAACACTGAAGTGGGACAGTACACAGACATACAGCCTCCAGCCATACACTGAATATGGCTGTAGGCTGTATGTCCATGGGGGAACTATACTGCACCTAATATGGGGTAACTATACTGCACCTAATGTGGGGGGAAACTATACTACACCTAATTTGGGGGGAAACTATACTGCACCTAATGTGGGAGAATTGTACTGCACCTAATGTGGGGGAACTGTACTGAACCTAATGTAGGGGGAAATGTACTGCACCTAATGTGGGGGAACTGTACTGCACCTAATGTGGGGGGAACTGTACTGCCAACCTAATGTGGGGGGAACTGTACTGCCAACCTAATGTGGGGGGAACTGTACTGCCAACCTAATGTGGGGGGAACGGTACTGCCAACCTAATGTGGGGGGAACTGTACTGCACCTAATGTGGGGGAACTGTACTGCCAAACTAATGTGGGGGAAATGTACTGCACCTAATGTGGGGGAAATATACTGCCAACCTAATGTGGGGGGAACTATACTGCCAACCGAATGGGGGGGGGACTGTACTGCCAACTTATGTGGGGGGAACTGTACTGCCAACCTAATGTGGGGGGAAACTGTACTGCACCTAATGTGGGGGAACTATACTGCACCTAATGTGGGGGAACTGTACTGCACCTAATGTGGGGAAACTGTACTGCCAACCTAATGTGGAGGGAACTGTACTGCCAACCTAATGTGGGGGGGAACTGTACTGCCAACCTAATGTGGGGGGAACTGTACTGCCAATCTAATGTGGAGGGAACTGTACTGCCAACCTAATGTGCGGGGACTTAAACAGAAATGCACTCATCTAGGTGCAGTATATGTATGTGTGCATGCAAGCAAGAGTGTATTTGTGTGTGTGTGTGTGTGTATATTTATATATATATATACGCGTGAGTTTGTGCTTTAGGGTGCACACCCTAATGCCATAGGCTGCGCACGCCTATGTATAAGTAATACCCCACACAGTAATAATACCGGCCACTGTACCCCTACAGTGGGGATCAAAAGTTTGGGCACCCCAGGTAATAATTTGTATTAATGTGCATAAAGAAGCCAAGGAAAGATGGAAAAATCTCCATAAGGCATCAAATTACAAATCAGACATTCTTATAATATGTCAACAAAAGTTTGATTTTATTTCCATCGTTTACACTTTCAAAATAACAGAAAACCAAAAAATGGCATCTGCAAAAGTTTGGGCATCCTGCAGAATTTATAGCATGCACTGCCCCCTTTGCAAAGCTGAGACCTGCCAGTATCATGGATTGTTCTCAATCATCATCTGGGAAGACCAGGTGATGTCAATCTCAAAGGTTTTAAATGCCCAGACTCATCTGACCTTGCCCCAACAATCAGCACCATGGGTTCTTCTAAGCAGTTGTCTAGAAATCTGAAACTGAAAATAGTTGACGCTCACAAAGCTGGAGATTTTCAGATGACAATATCCTCTGTTCGGAATGTAATTAAGAAATGGCAGTGATCAGGAACAGTGGAAGTTAAAGCAAGATCTGGAAGACCAAGAAAAATATCAGGCAGAACAGCTCGCAGGATTGTGAGAAAAACTATTCAAAACCCACGTTTGACTGCACAATCCCTCTAGAAAGATCTGGCAGACACTGGAGTTGTGGTACACTATTCCACTATAAAGAGATACTTGTACAAATATGGTCTTCATGGAAGAGTCATCAGAAGAAAACCACTTCTACGTCCTCACCACAAAAATCTGCGTTTGAACTTTGCAAATGAACATATAGACAAGCCTGATGCATTTTGGAAACAAGTTCTGTTGACTGATGAGGTTAAAATTGAACTTTTTGGCCAGAATGAGCAAAGGTAAGTTTGGAGAAGAAGGGGAACAGAATTTAATTAAAAGAACCTCTGTCCAACTGTTAAGCATGAGGGTGGATCAATCATGCTTTGGGGTTGTATTGCAGCCAGTGGCACAGGGAACATCTCACGAGAAGGAAAAATGGATTCAATAAAATTTCAGCAAATTTTGGATGCTAACTTGATGCCATCTGTTAAAAAGCTGAAGTTAAAGAGAGGATGGCTTCTACAAATGGATAATGATCCTAAACACACCTTGAAATCCACGGGGGATTACATCAAGAGGCGTAAACTGAAGGTTTTGCCATGGCCTTCACAATCTCCTCACCTCAACATAAATGAAAATCTATGGATAGACCTTAAAAGAGCAGTGCGTGACAGAAATCTCAAAGAACTGGAAGACTTTTGTAAGGAAGAATGGGCAACGATACCTCAAACAAGAATTGAAAGACTCTTGGCTGGCGTTTACAAGCTGTGACACTTGCCAAAGGGGGCAGTACAAGATATTAACTCTGCAGGGTGCCCAAACTTTTGCAGACACCATTTTTGTTTTTTCTGTTATTTTGAAAGTGTAAATGATGGAAAAAAAATATCTAACTTTTGTTGACATATTATTAAAATGTCTAATCTGTAATTTGATGCCTTTTGGAGATTTTTCCATCTTTCCTTGGCTTCTTTATGCACATTAATACAAATGTTTACCTGCGGTGCCCAAACTTTTGATCCCCACTGTATATAGTAATAGTTTCCCTTTTGCCCCCCCCCCCCACACACACACACACACACACAGTAATAATACCCACCATTCCCCTTACAAAGTAATGTTGCACCTTTTGTGCCCCATCAACAGTGAAAATGTGGCTTTGACAGTAATAACGTGCCCTTTCTGCTCAAATACAGTAACAAAGACCTCTCCTTTGTACTTCCTGTAATGAACTAATGCCCCATTAGTGCACACACAAAGGGACTTGTTATTTCATGGAAAGAAGGGGTTATTATATATATATATATATATTTTTTTTTTTTTGACAGTGTGGACCCACTGTGCAACCTACCTACCTACCTAAGCAAAGTCTAGTATTGCCCTGGTTTTGCCCATTTCTCCCGCTCCAGGATGCGGAAGCTGGATTTCTGCTGCAGGCGAGATACCATGTGGGGAATTTATCAAAACCTGTGCAAAGGAAAAATGGAGCAGTTGCCGAAAGCAGCCAATCAGATAGCTGCTTCAAAAGGGGTTATCCAGGAATAAAAAAACAGAGATATTTTCTTTCAAAGACCGCTCCCTGTCTGTCTCCAGGTTGGGTGTGGTTCTGCAGCTCAGTTCCATTGAAGTGAATGGAGCCAAGTTGTATTACCACACCCAACCTGGAGACAAGGATCGGTCTAAAAGAAATAAGGTCTGTTTTTTTCAATTAGTGGATAACCCCATTAATTAAAAGAAAAAAAAAAAGCGCCTTAAAGGAAAATGGTCATCCATTCACCGGGTTATAGTAAGTGTGATCAGGAGACCGATGCGGGGTCTCGGACTGCTATACCTACCTGCAGTCTGGAGCCCCAATCCACCGAATGTCCCCCTCTTCCAGCACTGACTTGCGCTTTGAGGCGGCCTGCCGGCTAGATTTAAATATTCATAAGCGCCGGTCACGTGAACAACTGTACAATTTGTCTTCCCATAATTTCAAACCTGCACTTCCATCTTGGCTCATAAGTGCTGGAAAAAAGTACCCTCATCATGTGTACCAAGTTTATTAAATGAGAGCGTATTCTGGGAACCCTACCAGCAGCTCTGACATTTTACTGTTGTATCGTTAGACAGGAACAAGGTAAGAATGTCACATATAATTCACAGTATTTACCAAACGGATACGCCACTCGTTTACATGGAAAATATAGCATATGCTAACAATGAGCTAGATTTGTCATGATCATACTACACACAGATTGCACGCTATTCTGTAAGGGGCTCTGGGAATTGCTGTGTGTCATTTTGAGGGATACAGTACAGAGACTCACAATAAATGCAATAGTATCGAACAATGCTAATTCATAAACGTACCGGCATCCATTTGTGCCCCTAGGGGGTGTTGACAGTCGGACAGAACTCGTCATTTATTATTTACAGCAAAGTCTTTTATATTTCTGTCTGGCCGGGATTGTCACGTCTCCTCTTATACACTCTACATAATTATAAATGTTGTCTGGTCATGTTTTACGGTGTCTGCAATAGGATTCAGTGCCGTTCAGCCGGATCCCAGTGTCTGTTGAGATGTCAGCTGGCATTATACTCTGCATGCGCTGTTGTGACAATTTATTTGTGTCTCCTTTCTAAATGCCAGCATAATTCCTTCTTAATCAAGGTAAATGGAAGTGAATGCACAGTGTTCGTCGTATTAGTTGAGTTTAATAGATGAGAGCTTTTCTCAGTGGCTGGTACTTGAAGTGGTCACCGGAGACAATTTTCGGCATGTCTTTAAAATAAGACAAGCAATTAGAAGCGCCTGACTGCTCCTGTGCCCCGTCATCTGACCAGAAACTATGACTGCAGATTGTCTCCGTGACGAATGGATGCGCAACAGAAAAGCCTAGAAGTAAAAACATGATTTGATGTAGAAGATTCATGACCTTATTAATCAGAAGATTTATTCATGTATAGGCCGTAGGAGCATAATACAGGGCCTGCCTTTCTTTGCTATGAATGCCAATCGGCAGAATATACCACAGGTAATCGATAGTCATACCATTAGTAACCATTAAAGGGGTACTCCGGTGGAAAACATTTTTTTTTTATTATTTTTTTTTTAAATCAACTGGTGCCAGAAAGTTTAACAGATTTGTAAATGACTTCTATTAAAAAATCTTTACCCATCCAGTGCTTTGTAGCAACTGTTTGCTGCAGAGGAAATTCTTTTCTTTTTGAATTTCTTTTTTGTCTTGTCCACAGTGCTCTCTGCTGACACCTCTGTCCGTGTCAGGAACTGCCTAGAGCAGCATAGGTTTGCAATGGGGATTTTCTCCTGCTGTGGACAGTTCCTGATAAGGGCATCAGGTGTCAGCAGAGAGCACTGTGGACAAGACAAAAAAGAAATTCAAAAAGAAAAGAATTTCCTCTGTAGCATACAGCTGCTAAAAAGTACTGGAATGGTTAAGGTTTTTTTTTAATAGAAGTCATTTACAAATCTGTTTAACTTTCTGGCACCAGTTGATTTAAAAAAAAATGTTTTCCACCGGAGTACCCCTTTAAAAATAAACTGACAGCAGGATCACCTGCACTAACCTGATTATACAGGGTAATTGTGCGGGCGATGCTGTTTCTAACAAAATTTGTCAAAATCTGTTGTGCCGTTACGGAGATATATCTTATAATCCAAATATGTAATGCATACTCCTGAAGCACCACGGTGCGTTCCCAGGCCCCTTGGTGCACCGTTCTGCCCAATCGATTCAGCCCTTGGAAACTGCCCCCTTCATAAATATGCGCACTCTTCAGAAACAGCCAAACTGGAGGTCAACTTATCTGCCGGGTCCTTTAGCCATCTCCTGCACACACTTATGTCTTATGAATCATTGTACATAGCAATTATGTCGTTTTTTTCAGCAATTTGTGGTAAAAAAAGACAATACAAAACTGCAATGTACAATAGGTATAAATGGGACAGAACAGCCATGCTTCTCTGGGAAAAAGGAGCATACTCTTTGGTTCAACAAATTGGATGGAGCATCCCAGCACAATAGGTGCATCCCCTCATCTGCAACTGAGGAAGGGTGGTACAACACCCGAAACGCTTCTTGCTTTGATGTAGTCTGTTATTTTATTTTTGTTTATTTAATAAACAAGTTTTTATTGAAGTAAGAGGATTCTCCTCATTTTTTATTTCTACATCTGGAGATAGCGCCTAGTGGGGACAGCCTTTTATCCTTCTTTCTCTGCATATTCCTTACCGGTTCCATGCAGCTGGCTCCAGTTGAATCACAGACGGCTTGGAAGTCTCCTAGAGTACCCCAATTACAGGGGTGATACGCTTAACCTCAAGGCTACATCCAGGTGAGAGTCCCATCACAGACCCTCACATACACTTGGATCCACAAAAATACACAAGGCGCTGTCCTCAAATTTTTTGTCTCTTACGCCTTACAGTCCAATAGGTAGCACCCTTCCTTCCTACTTTGCATATTTTTACTCTTCTTAGTACACATGCTTCAGTACTTTGTACCCTAAAATTTACTTTTTCCCCCCCATATGCTCACTTAGAATATTTTAGCATCTGTTGTTTAAGCCTTTTGAGTACTACTTTAGAACATTTATGTCCCATAGACAGAAATACTTTAATTGTACCAGGTAATTCAGCACACTTCCTGCTATAGTTGTATGGCCAGATACAAAACTTTATTTCCTTTCCATATTTACCCAGTTCACATTACTTGTGGGCACTGTTTTCAGTATTGATAGGAGTACTCCGCTGCTCAGCATTTGGAAAAAACTGTTCCAAACACTGGAGCCAGCGTCGGAAGCTCGGCTTTATAGCCCTGCCCCCTCAATGCAAGTCTATGGGAGGGAGCGTGACAGCCGTCACGCCCCCTCCAATAGACTTGTATTGAGGGGGCGTGTCATCGTGAGGGGGTGGGGCTATGACATCACGAGCTCCCAGCATCGGCACAGTTTGTTCCAAACGCTGAGCAGCGGAGTACCCCTTTAAGTCAGAAGGGGCTCTCGACATATATGTGCCGACAGACAGGGCAATATTTACTGCTCGTGCTGCTGTAGGCACTTGGACTCAGTACACGCCACTAGGGTAATTCCCCAAGCATTGGAATATTTTCGGTTTGTGTTACAGATTCGCAGTACAACTCACCCATATGCACAGAAAGTGGTGAAATCAATCACAAATCCACAATATAGTGAACAGCTGTGGCTGCAAATCTGCAAGTAAATTTTGCGGCACTGACCCATATGGATACACCCACAGAGGATTTATTTTTTTTTTCTCAAAGGGGTACTCCAGTGGAAAACTTTTTTTTTTTTTTAAATCAACTGGTGCCAGAAAGTTAAACAGATTTGTAAATGACTTCTGTTTAAAAAAAACAATCCTTCCAGTACTTATCAGTTGCTGTATACTACAGAGGAAGTTATTTTCTTTTTGAATTTAATTTCTGTGTGACCACAGTGCTCTCTGCTGACACCTCTGTCTGTCTCAGGAACTGTCCAGAGCAGGATAGGTTTGCTATGGGGATTTTCTCCTGCTCTGGACAGTTCCTGACATAGACAGAGGTGTCAGCAGAGAGCACTGTGGTCAGATAGAAAAGAAATTCAAAAAGATTAGATCTTCCTCTGGAGCATACAGCAGCTGATAAGTACTGGGAGGATTAAGATTTTTAAATAGAAGTAATTTACAAATCTGTTTAACTTTCTGGCACCAGTTGATGTAAAAAAAAAAAAAAAAAATTCCACTACAGTACCCCTTTAACCCCTTAAGGACCCAGCCATTTTACACCTTAGGACCCGGCCATTTTTTGCACATCTGACCACTGTCACTTTAAAGATTAATAACTCTGGAATGCTTTTAGTTATCATTCTGATTCCGAGACTGTTTTTTCATGACATATTCTACTTTAACTTAGTAAAAGTTTTTGGTAAAAATTTTTTCTAACTTGCATCCTTTCTTGGTGAAAAATCCCCAAATTTGATGAAAAATTTGAAAATTTAGCATTTTTCTAACTTTGAAGCTCTCTGCTTGTAATGAAAATGGATATTCAAAATATTATTTTATTTTATTCACATATACAATATGTCTACTTTATATTTGCATCATAAAATTGACGAGTTTTTACTTTTGGAAGACACCAGAGGGCTTCAAAGTTCAGCAGCAATTTTCCAATTTTTCACAAAATTTCCAAAATCACAATTTTTACGGGACCAGTTCAGGTTTGAAGTGGATTTGAAGGGTCTTCATCTTAGAAATACCCCACAAATGACCCATTATAAAAACTGCACCCCCAAAGTATTCAAAATGACATTCAGTCAGCATTTTAACCCTTTAGGTGTTTCACAGGAATAGCAGCAAAGTGAAGAAGAAAATTCACAATCTTCATTTTTTACACTCGCATGTTCTTGTAGACCCAATTTTTGAATTTTTACAAGGGGTAAAAGGAGAAAATGTATACTTATATTTGTAGCCCAATTTCTCTCGAGTAAGGACATACCTCATATGTCTATGTAAATTGTTCGGCGGGCGCAGTAGAGGGCTCAGAAGGGAAGGAGCGACAAGGGGATTTTGGAGCGTACGTTTTTCTGAAATGGTTTTTGGGGGGCATGTTGCATTTAGGAAGCCCCTATGGTGCCAGGACAGGAAAAAAAAACACATGGCATACCATTTTGGAAACTATACCCCTTGAGGAACGTAACAAGGAATAAAGTGAGCCTTAATACCCCACAGGTGTTTCACGACTTTTGCATATGTAAAAAAAAATTTAAAAAATTTCGATAAAATGTGTGTTTCCCCCCAAATTTCACATTTTTGCAAGGGTTAATAGCAGAAAATACCCCCCAAAATTTGTAACCCCATCTCTTCTGAGTATGGAGGTACCCCATAAGTTAACCTGAAGTGCACTATGTGCGAACTACAATGCTCAGAAGAGAAGGAGTCATATTTGGCTTTTTAAGAGCAAATTTTGCTCGGGGGCATGTTGCATTTAGGAAGCCCCTATGGTGCCAGGACAGCAAAAAATACCCACATGCCATACCATTTTGGAAACTAGACCCCTTGAGGAACGTAACAAGGAATAAAGTGAGCCTTAATACCCCACAGGGGTTTCACGACTTTTGCATACGTAAAAAAAAAAAAAAAAATTCACTAAAATGTGTGTTTCCCCCCCGAATTTCACATTTTTGCAAGGGTTAATAGCAGAAAATACCCCCAAAATTTGTAACCCATCTCTTCTGAGTATGGAGGTACCCCATAAGTTGACCTGAAGTGCACTATGGGCGAACTACAATGCTCAGAAGAGAAGGAGTCATATTTGGCTTTTTGAGAGCAAATTTTGCTCGGGGGGCATGTCGCATTTAGGAAGCCCCAATGGTGCCAGAACAGCAAAATAACCCCCACATGGCATACCATTTTGGAAACTAGACCCCTTGAGGAACGTAACAAGGGGTACAGTGAGCATTTACCCCCCACTGGTGTCTGTCAGATCTTTGGAACAGTGGGCTGTACAAAATTTTTTATTTGCGCAG
The DNA here is from genome assembly GCF_029499605.1 of Hyla sarda. NCBI lineage: Eukaryota > Metazoa > Chordata > Amphibia > Anura > Hylidae > Hyla > Hyla sarda. The sequence continues at coordinate 192,921,536 of NC_079195.1, read as the reverse complement.
CCCACTGTTCCAAAGATCTGTCATACACCAGTGGGTGTAAATTCTCACTGCACCCCTCATTACATTCCGTGAGGGGTGTAGTTTCCGAAATGGGGTCACATGTGGAAATCACCTCAATGTACATGGCGCACTCTCCCTTCTGGGCCTTGTTGTGCGCCCCCAGAGCACTTTGCGCCCACATATGGGGTATCTCCGTAGTCGGGAGAAATTGAATTACAAATTTTGGGGGGCTTTTTTCCCTTTTACCTCTTTTCAAAATGAAAAGTATAGGGCAACACCAGCATGTTAGTGTAAAAAATTTATTTTTTTACACTAACATGCTGGTGTAGACCCCAACTTCACCTTTTCATAAGGGGTGAAAGGAGAAAAAGCCCCCCAAAATTTGTAAGGCAATTTCTCCCGAGTACGGCGATACCCCATATACCCCTAAACTGTTGCCTTGAAATACGACAGGGCTCCAAAGTGAGAGCGCCATGCGCATTTGAGGCCTGAATTAGGGATTTGCATAGGGGTGGACATAGGGGTATTCTACGCCAGTGATTCCCAAACAGGGTGCCTCCAGCTGTTGCAAAACTCCCAGCATGCTTGGACAGTCGACGGCTGTCCGGCAATACTGGGAGTTGTTGTTTTGCAACAGCTGGAGGCTCCATTTTGAAAACAGTGGCGTACCAGACGTTTTTCATTTTTATTGGGGAGGGGGGCTGTGTAGGGGTATGTGTATATGTAGTGTTTTTTACTTTTTATTTTATTTTGTGTTAGTGTAGTGTTTTTAGGGTACAGTCACACGGGCAGGGGGAGTTACAGCGATTTTCCCGCTGCGAGTTTGAGCTGCCACGCAAAATTTGCTGCATTGCAAACTTGCAGCCTGATACTCACTGTAAGCCCCCTGCCCATGTGAATGTACCCTGTACATTCACAAGGGGGGGACCTCCAGCTGTTGCAAAACTACAACTCCCAGCATGCACAGTCTATCAGTGCATGCTGGTAGTTATAGTTTTGCAACAGCTGGAGGCACACGGGTTGTGAAACACTGAGTTAGGAAACAGACAATGTTTCCCAACCAGTGTGCCTCCAGTTGTTGCAAAACCACTACTCCCAAACATTCTCAGGCATGCTGGAAGTAGTAATTCGGCAACATCTTTAGAGCCAGATGTTGCCGAACTACAACTCCCAGCATGCTTGGAGTTGTAGTTTTGCAACATCTGGAGGACTACAGTTTGCAGACCACTAATACAGTGGTTCCCAATCTGTGCCCTTCCAGATGTTGCAAAACTACAACTCCCAGTATGCCAAAACTGTCCAGGCATGCTGGGAGTTGTAGTTCTGCAACATCTGAAGGGCCAGATGTTACAGAACTACAACTCCCAGCATGCCTGGACAGTAAGGGCATGCTGAGGATGTGTAGTTTTGCAACATCTGGAAGGGCACAGTGGTCCCAAAACTGTGGACCTCCAGATGTTGCAAAACTGCAACTCCCAGCATGCCCAGATGCCAAGGGCTGTCTGGGCATGCTGGGAGTTGTAGTATACAGGGTCCCAATACAGCAATGCATGTCGCTTTACGGTGACGTGCATTGCTGTAAAGGGCCCGACCGCGGCTGAAGATCTACTCACCTGTCGCCGCCGCCATCTTCCTCGCCGGGATCCGGGTCTTCAGGGACGAGGTAAGCACCGGGGCCGGGCCCCAGCACTCCCCCATCCCCCGTCGCGTCCTCCGATCTTCCTCCCGTCCTCTCTGGACTTCCAGGGGCCGGGCAGGACGGGAGGAAGTAACCGCCCCCCCCCCCCCCCTGCGATTGGTCGGTTAACTAACCGACGGATCGCAGGGGATCGGAGGAGGTGGCAGGCGGGATCATGCGAAATTACCGGGCGGTCGGGTCCCAGAGACCCGATCAGCCCGGTATCGCCGCAGATCGCAAGGGTGATTTCCTACATGACCCCCCTCGGCGTTTGCCCTGGATCCCTGCTGAAGGATTTCAGCAGGGATCCGCTTCCGATCTCCGCCGGGTGACATGACATGACATGGGTCCTGAAGACCCAGGGTGTGATGACGTATGCATACGTCATGGGTCCTTAAGAGGTTAAGGTCAAAGCATGGCGCCACTAGCTACATTGAAAGTAGTTTATAGAATAGGATTTAAAGGTAGACTATTGCAACTGTATTTACATTCGGTGATACACATATATACATTTATACCCCAAATATGCTTGCTGATTGCATGCCTCCAATACAGTTTGAATAAAACCCTTCGGTTCTGTAACTGTTAAAAGTGTTTTATAATTGTCAATATTTTAATTCCGTTATATGTACATTTGTAAACTGGAAAGTTAGCCACTTAAATATCTCTATGGCAACTTACGGTAAAGTGGTTTTATGTAAGCTGTTCACTGTCTTTTTTCTATTATTATAAACAAAATCATAATATAATTAAAAAAAAACTCTTTATGTATGAAAACTTATGTACCAGGCCCTTTAAATAGCACAAAAATCCTTGGAAGCCATGTGGCCCGTTACAATAAATCAGATGTAGTATTTGTGGCTTCACAATTAACTCACTGGAACTGCTATTAATTTTAATGGTATTACAGAGGAACTAACTGGAAAGCCATTATCGGATAAAAGTCAGTAAATAAACACATCGGGAATGGCTACTTTTAATTTTCTAATTAAATTTTTTTTATTACCTCTTAATTTTACAATGAAGACAGAAAAATTAATTCAAATACCAACGCTGCTTGTTTTGTTTTTTGCTTGTAAATTTACTAGAATGTTTGAAATTGCCGATGCATTGCTTTTCCTTGCCTTGCATCATATTTGTGGACTTTCAGATCCATAAAATGTGTTAAAATGCAGGGAAGGGGAGAGGGTGGGGCACAGTTTTCTCAGGAGGTCTCCTAGAACGTGTCTAAGATCAGAAGATCATCAAACTACTAAATTCTTTAAATACAGAACAAAACATACTTAAAGGAGTTATCCAGGAATAAAAAAAAACTAGAAAAAAAAAACCAGGCCTAATTTCTTTCAAAGACCGCTCCCTGTCTGTCTCCACTTTGGGTGTGGTATTACAACTTGGTTCCATTGACTTCAATGGAACTGAGCTGCAGAACCACACCCAACCTGGAGACAAACAGGGAGCGGTCTTTGAAAGAAATTATCTTTGTTTTTTAATTCCTGGATAACCCCTTTAATACTGCCGCAATGCCAATGATTTAAAGGGAAACTGACACTAGGGTCCCCTGCACTAACCAGAATATATGGGTAGATAGTGCAGGTGACCTTGTTTCTAACTCCTCTTACTGGGTAAAAATTGGTCCAGCCGTTCAGAAGATAATGCTATTGTGGTAATTTCTACTTGTCTGCAATGGAAGCGGCTGCTGCTGTATGTGCAATGCTTTTTCCCGTCCTTTCCGGTGATAAACCACTGATAACTCTGCCCCTCCTTAAGCATTTAAGGACATCGGGCGAACATGTAGGCCCTCGTCCTGCTCCCATTATAAGAAGTGCGCTTCATACCCAGAGGATCCTGGTTGCTATGAGCAACCAGGACCCCTGACTAATGCCGGAAATTGCCGATCAGGCCGATGCCTGAAATTAACCCTTTAGATCAGGGGTCTCAAACTCAAATTATACGGGGGCCACTGGAGGTAGCAGCTGGGTGAAGCTGGGCCGCATGCACCCCTTACAAATAACGCCCCCATCATGCGCCCCTCATCATCCACCAGCAACACCTCCCACCAGCAGTAGCACCCCCATCATCCACCAGCAACCCCCCCATTCCCCCTACCCCGTGTGATAATAGCATGAGCTGACGGATGATGGAGGTGCTACTTCTAGGGGTTCACCACATTAGGTAGGCAGCAAGTTCCCCACATTAGGTAGTAGCAGGTTCCCCACATTAGGTAGTAGCAGGTTCCCCGCATTAGGTAGGCAGCAGGTTCCCCACATTAGGTAGGCAGCAGTTTCCCCACATTAGGTAGGCAGCAGTTTCCCCACATTAGGTAGTAGCAGGTTCCCCACATTAGGTATCATTGTCGTTCCCCCCCGACTCACACACACACACACACACATACAGACAGACACCCACACATGCACACACACAGACAACCTTACCTGTCCTGCGCTTCTCCTCTCCGGCGGTGGCCTTACGTCCCTCATCAGACTCGGGTCGGCTGGCCAACCGGAGACACGGAGGAGGGTGGGTAAGTGAAGCCTTCCGGAATTTAGCGCTGCTTGCCCGAAGCAGGGCTAAATGCCTGAAGAAGTTACCTGCCCGGCGCCCAGAACTGCATGTCCCGGTCGTCGGGCAATACAAATTACATATACCTGGTGCAGGCCACAAAATTTCGTTCCGTGGGCCAGGAGCTTGAGACCCCTGCTTTAGATGCTGCAATCAAAGTTAATTGGAGAGTCTAAAATGGGAAAATCTGGGGGCTTGAATGGCGGCCTGAGCAGACATGTGCCTACGGTGCTCCTGCCATCCTGTAAAAAATCCTGTTTTTATCCCAACCATCCTGCCTTTTTGACGGCCCTGTCTGATCCTGCAGGACCCCTGATGCTCCGAGGGTCTTGGCTGTGCCGCTATTTGACCGTCCGGAGGAGCCTGAGGAGTGCCCTGTTGCCGAGGGTGTCCTGGGCCCTGAAGCCTGCGACCTCCAGTGACCTGTGCCCGCACTGCCTGCCTGCTACTGTGCTCCCTAGGGAGCTGAAGTAGTCTCCTACCTGACTCCTCGGTCCATTGCTGGTGGGTCCGGTGTCCGGGAGCGGCAGGGGACCTGTGGCGGGAGTTGGAGGTGGTCCCCTCCTTGGTTGCAGCCTGGTTCCAGTGGCCGTCCTGTGGTGATCCTCCCGGTCTTCTGCCTCTGGCTGCCGGCAGGAGAGCCTGCGCAGAGTCCGATGATTAGAGTCAAATGCCTGGAGGACCTTCTTGCTGTGGGGTGAGGAGCCTCAGGCAGGTTGCTGAGGGGGAGCTGCTGTGCTTTGGGGAACACCTTCAGCTTTTAACACCTTAGCATACTGCTAAGGCCTGTGTACTGCTGCAGATATATTTGGGGGTGCTGACCTATCTCCCCCCCCCCCCCTATATAATCCTACTCTGCTTGCTCCTCTTCTCCCTCCCCCCTCTCCCCTGGCCCCATCAGTGCCAGCTCTACTATCTGGATAATACTGGACTTTACTGTTTTCATCATTGCTGGGGTGCTGCCTGTGTCCCTCCTAACTGTGTGTTGTACATCCTTTCTACTACATTACTCGGACCCCAATATGGGGAGGAGGAATAAAGAGGGACAGGGTACTTCGCAGCAGAGGGCCAGTGGGGCTACTACATCTAGAAATACAGTGGTGCTACAGCAAGAAGTGGCGGCTAAACTGGAGAGATTTGCACTGAGACGGTCATCCCGACTCCCCTATCCGCAGGGAGGCCCCCCTTGCCCATTGACAAAATGGGGACTCCCCCGGATCCTCTTGAGGACTGTGTGAACGGTACTCTGGACGCTGCTGCGGACTCTCTGGTGTCCTTGCCTAGCACTCCCCCTGCCCCCTCTGGCGTGGCGGCTGCCACGCCTCTTAGACCTCAGGGTAAGCCCACCTTGGCTGCTGTGTTTGCGGAAATTCAATGATGCAATACTACCCTCTCTCTGTTAACTTCTCAGGTGGGCACTGTACAGACTGATATATCCCTAATGAGACATGATCTGCAAAAAGTGACTGATCGTACCTCTGCTGTGGAAGGAAGGATTAGTGATGTGGAGGATGATTAGTGATCTGGAAAATCGTCTGCGTCGCAACAGTGTGCGTATTGTGGGACTGCTTGAAAAGTGTGAGGGACGCTCTCCAACAGAGTACATTGAAACATGGCTTAAAGAGGTGTTTGGAGCTGATAATCTGACCCCCTTATTTGCGATGGAAAGAGCCCATAGGGTTCCTACATGGCCGTCCCCCCCCCCCCCTGGTGGCCCACCTAGATCTATGCTGGTGAAACTTCTTCATTACCGTGATAGAGATTTGATACTCCGGCTAGCTAGAGAAAAACAACCTGTGACTGTGGACGGTTGTGTCATCTCCTTCTTCCCAGACTTCTCAGTGGAGGTGCAAAAGAAACGTGCCTCCTTTCTGGATGTTAAGTAGAGACTGCGGACCCTGGATGTACAATATTCCATGCTGTATCCTGCCATATTGAGGGTGGTTGCCTTAGGCACCACTCACTTCTTTGAGGGGGTTGATGTTGCTGTGAGGTGGTTGGATGCTCATGAGTCACAACTACGCCGGAAGGCCCATGGTGGTTCCCCGGGATCTGAACCGGACTGATCTGTTCGTACGTGCACTCATGAGAGTGGAGTGTGGATTGCAGTCGCTTATACATGACTTTATTGACCCATTATTGTGCATGTTTATGTTTTAGTTTAAATTGGCATACGGGAGGGATGTATCTCCGGTAACGGTGGACCTGCTTATTAATATTGCTAATATTGTCTAACTTACATAGGTGGGGTTGCCTTGTCATTTCAATGTTGGATTTCTGTTTTCTGATCATACTTATTGTGTTATGATGGTGATTGCTAATATTTGATATAGTTGTTACACTTCTAGTCGCATAGAGGGGTCACTATAGTACTTTACTGTCTGGCTATTGTTATTTACTGTGGGACTTCTTAGGGGGGGCAGGGACTGTTGCACTATGGAAGGGATGTTGTCAAAGTGGTTACTGTATAGGGTATCTTTGCCATGTTTTCATTGCAGGAGTGAAACGTATGCATATTCGTGTTTGGTTGGCTGTTTGTATGCCTGCTGTATGCTCTCACTCTGCTGAGGATCTCCTGTTATATTACCTAAGACTGGTTGTGAGTGGTGTGGGTATACTAGCACCCCTGGGTGCCGTGTGACGCGACGACTTGTGTGGCTGTCTTTGTACTTTGTTCTGGGGTGTTTGTTTATTTTGTTTTCCGTCTCTCCCTATTCTGCTGTATGCTATGTCTGTATCTTTACTGTGCGTATACAGTTGGTCTCTCTCGGTGTGAGTGGTGCCTGATGGCGGTTTTTAACTTAATAGGATGGAATGTTAGGGGATGTGGCAAAGCACTATGCAGTATTTAATTCGGTGAGACAATTTCATCCTGCCATACTCTACCTTACGGAAACTCATCTGACAGCGGACAACACCTCGGTCCTACAAAGGGCTTGGGTTGGACACTCTTATCACTCTACCTTCTCTTCTCATGCTAGAGGGGTTAGTATATTAGTTCATAAATCTATTCCGTTTAAGACTATCTCCTCTAGCATCGACCCTGATGGCAGATTTGTCTGCGTGTTATGTGAAGTGTCTCACCGAATGCTTATTATAGTTGGTGTATATATCCCTCCCCCTTATAGTGGTGATGTAATGCAGCGTATTCTCACCATAGTATCAGGACTTCCAGTGGCCCCTGTGCTTATGTGTGGTGACTTTAACCAGGTATTAGATGCTTCTAAAGATAAGTTTTGGGGATCTCCTCATGCCCCTCCCTCCTCTAGACCTACTGGTCTTGCCAAGTTGTTGATGGAAGTAGACCTATTTGATCTGTGGCGTCTTCGTAATCCTAGTGTTAAACAGTTCTCCTGTTACTCGTCTATACATGGTACCTTGTCCAGGATAGACATGGCCGTTGGGGATGGGGATATGGCTAGCCTGGTTAGAGAAGTTGAATATTTGGCCAGAGGGTTGTCGGATCATTCCCCAATTTGTTTACGACTTGACTTAATAGGGAGCGCTGGAGGGGTGCGCCCTCTATGGAGACTGAACCCGTTCTGGTTGCAATTGCTGACTACTGACGAAATTGTCAGTGTAGAACTCAGGGACTATATCGCTATTAATGATGGTTCGGCTTCGGTCTCCGTGGTTTGGGACTTTATTCGGGACATAAGTATTCACAAGTCTTTTACTAGAGAGAGGGGGGAGAAGCTGAGACTGTCTGTTACTGAAGCTGGCTATGTTTTGGACCCTACCTCTGGGATGAAGGATGTGTGGCTATGGGCACAGAGTGACTATACTAAATATGTAGAGGAAACGGCGGAACATAAAAGGTTTTTCACTAAGCAGCGCTACTTTGAGTGTGGTGAGAGTACCGGTAAATTATTGGCTTCCATTGCTCGAGCCCAGCAGGGAGTTGCCTATATTGGCTGTTTAAGGGATGGCCGGGGGAGAGAGGTTATGGCAGATGAGGATATTATGGGTGTGATGGTGGATTTTTATAAAGATGCATGCTCTACCAAGGTCTCTTGTACTGGGGAGGCCTTGGCGGACTATGTGAGCAGGGTATCACTTCCTTCGCCCATCTCTCTGGAGGAACTGGAACAAGCTCTGAAAGATGCAGGTAATGAAAAAGCCCCCTGTCCAGATGGCCTTCCGAATGAGGTATATAAAAAATTCTCTGGGATACTCCAGCCCCAGTTGTTGCGAGTGGTCGAGTCGGCGGCCTTAGGTGGCTCTTTACCTCAGTCCATGATGAAGGCCATTGTAGTACTTTTACCAAAACCTGGAAAGGATCCGTTATGAGCGGGTTCTTACAGACCAATCTCATTATTGTGTGCCGATGTGAAGCTGCTGGCCCGGGTACTCGCTAAAAGATTGGCTGGGGTCGTGTTGTCTCTGGTTCATGGTGATCAGGCAGGTTTTATGCCGGGTAAGTCTACGGTTGATAATATTAGGAGAGTGAACCTTAACTTGCAGATGACTCAGGAGGGAGCAGGAACAAGATCGATTTTTTCATTGGACGCTGCCAAAGCATTTGATAGTGTCAAATGGAATTATCTGTGGAGGGTAATAGGGGCCATGGGGTTTGGACCTAGATTTCTTACTTATGTTAAACTTCTCAACCAGAGCCTGACTACGCGTCTACGGGTTAATGGCAGGTTGTCCCCATCATTTGAACTACGGAGGGGCACGCGACAGGGGTGTCCGCTGTCGCCTCTGCTCTTTGCGCTAGCCATAGAGCCGTTTGCTTGTCTCCTGCGAGCCTCACCTGATCTGATTGGATTTCGCTACGGTTCCATTGATGAGAGAGTGGCGCTTTACGCAGATGACTTTACTATTTCTGGGTGATACTGCTAGGTCCCTGTCCCCTGCTATGTCGATTATTTCAGAGTTTGGTACCTACTCTGGCCTGCTTATCAATTGGGAAAAGTCAGTTCTGATGCCCCTAGATGCTCTGCCTGATATTTCTCAGATAGCCCTATCTAATATACAGGTGGTTAAGGGATTTAATCACACCATTTTTGCATGATTTTATACCCCGTAACCTGACACCCCAGCTGGACAGGAGTTTCCAAAAGGTGGCTGTCTGATGTAAATTGCCAATTTTGGTGGTTGGCCGGACTAATCTAACAAAAATGGTACTTATGCCGCAGTTGCTATATGTGCTGCACAACTCTCCTGATAGCAGTGACTTACTTTCACAGAATACAGCGACTTTTTAGACAGTTGGGGGGGAGGGACTGCTAGGATCAAACTTGAAACATTACAAGGGGCAAAATCTTCGGGTGGGCTGGAGTTACCTAATCCCTGGCTGTATTTTATCGCCTCGCAACTTCATCAGTTAAGAGGGTGAGAAAAGACATCTTTATTGGGGCCTACGGGTCGTTTATTTATGGCTAAACATGGAGGGAGAGTACCACTACATATTCTTGAAATTGGAGCCCTGACCAGACCTCCGGACTCTTCTCCCACTACCTTGCTCCTCTGCAAGCTCTGGGGCCATACGCGTAAGGTAATGGGTCTTGCGAATTTTTTATCACATACACCGCTGTGGCATAACCCGGGCTTGCAGGTTTTCTACTCCTTTGCGGATGCTGGTTATTAGGAGAGGAGAGGATTGTGTGAACTGGGGCAGCTAGCTGTACAGGGTGTAGTTAGATCTTTTGAGGACTTGCAGGAGGAGTTTGCTTTACTGCGCTCTTCATTTTACCGATACTTGCAACTCCGTCATGTGTATGAAACTCAGAATCATCTGCGGTACAGTCTAACAAGGTCCTAGAATCCGTGGTTATGAAAAGGGAGGCTGCAGGTATTATTTCTAGGCTTTACGGTGAGTTAAGTTTCTACCATGAACGTTTCCCCTTGACTGTCCGCGCTAAGTGGGAGAGGGATCTTGGTGGGTTGAGTGATAAGGAGTGGTCTATGGTGCTTTCTTTAACCCCCATCTTAGTCTATTAGACTTTGACAAAGACAATCACAACTGTTCTTTTTGCATAGGGTGTATAAAACCCCACTGTTCTTACAAAACATTGATGTTCGGCCTGACTCTGCTTGCCCCAGGTGCAGTGAGTTGGAGGCTCATTTGTTGCATATGATGTGAGCATGCCCTGTATTACATGCATATTGGAATGATGTGATACGGCTTATTACGACTGTTTACGGGGTAACATTGAATATAACACCTAAGGTGTGCTTACTGGGTCTTATTGGATGCGATCAGGAACCCTCCATGGGAAAAGTGGGAATTTTACGGGTGTTGTATCAGGCCAGGAAACTTATAGCGCAGTTCTGGATCAGAACGTCTCCTCCGGGGGTAGCTGATCTTGTCAAAAGAATAGCGCAGAGAGTGCGCTTGGAGAAAGGGATTTATATTAAGCATAAAGTTGTACGGAAATTTGATGGTATCTGGGGACCCTGGGTAAACCACTATGACCCCCCCGTTGAATGATTCTTAGTTGATTGTACATCCTCAGTCTGTCTTTGACGTATTATGCTTGGCCTGTATGCTGGAGGTCTGTGAATGTGACTTTATTCTTTCTCATACTCACATCTTACTTTCTACCCTCATTTGGTGGTTTTGATGGAGCGCCTGTAGGTACCGCTTGTTGTAGTTCTGAGTGTGTGGTGCGAGGGAGACTAATCATCGGGACGGAAAATTTTTAAACCCTTGGTTTATTACAAGTGTGTTTTGTGCAGTAAAGGGCTGGAGACATTTGTTTTCAAATGTTTGAAAAACCTTTAATAAAAACTATCTGATTTCAAAAAAAAAAAAAAAAAGGGAAAATCTGACTTCAATAGCTCAGTGAAGCTGATCGGGACACATGGGGCAAAATCATGGGGTCCCAATCAGCTGCGAGGATGGCAAAAGGAGCCCTATCTGCCTCTTTGCTGTCCGATCAGTGCTCCAATGCTCCAAAAAGCCATAATAGCCTGGAGCAATGGAGTGCCAATAACACTGATCAATACTGTGCTATAGCACAGCATTGAACAGTGTATGCAATCTAAAGACTGCAAAAAAATAAAAATAAAAAAGTTACTAAATGTGAATAAGCCCTTTCACTAATAATAGTTTGAATCACCCGCCTTTTTCCATATAAAAATAAATAAAAACGTTATCCCCTTAACAATGCAGGACGTATATATTTACATCCTGCGTCGGCTCCCACGATATAACACGGGGTCATATGGTGACCCCGCGTCATGTAGGGTAGGTCCCGATTGCGGTGATGCCTGGTATTAACCCTTCAGACGCGGCCATCAACGTTCGTCTGAAGTGAAGCCGAAACCATCCTGGCAGCTCAGTCGGGCTGTTCGGAACCGCCGCGGAGGAGGATCTCTACCTGGCTCCTCGCTGTCTGATCGCCGAATGAAGGCTCTGTGCCTGAGATCCAGGCAGGAGCAGTCGAGCGGTGATAACACTGATCAATGCCAGGTTAATGCATGGTCAGTTTAGGAAATCAGTGTGTGCAATGCCCGGTATTAACCCTTCAGGCGAGGTGATCAAAGTTGACCGCCGTGTCTGAAGTGAAACCGAAAGCATCCCGGCAGCTAAGTCTGGCTGTTCGGGACCGCCGCGGTGAAATCGCGGCGTCCCGAACCACTTGCAGGACACCAGGAGGATCCCTACCTGGCTCCTGCGTGTACGATTGCCGAATGACTGCTCTGTGACCGAGATCCAGGCAGGAGCAGTAGAGCGGCGATAACACTGATCAATGCCATACTATTGATTGGCAGTGAACAGTGTAAGAGATCAGTGTGAGCAATGTTATACTCCCCTAAGGGGGCTATAACATTGCAAAAAAAGAAAAAGAAAATAAAGTGTTAATAAATGTGATTTAAATATAAACATATGTGGTATTGTGCGTAAATGTCAGAACTATAAAAATATGGTTAATTAAACAACACGGTCAATAACGTACCCGTAAAAAAAAAATTCTATGTCCAAAATAGCGTATTTTTGGTCACTTTTTATATAAAACAAAAAGTGAATGGAAAGCAATCAAAAAGTCTTATCAAAACAAAAATGGTACCGTTAAAAACTACAGATCACGGCGCAAAAAATGAGCCCTCATAACGCCCCATATGCAGAAAAAAATAAGTTATAGGGGTCAGAAGAGGACATTTTTAAACATATAAATTTTTCTGCATGTAGTTATAATTTTTTCCAGAAGTAAGACAAAAATCAAACCTATATAAGTAGGGTATCATTTTAACCGTATGGACCTACAGAATAAAATAAGATGTCATTTTTACCGAACATTGCATTGTGTAGAAACAGAAGCCCCCAAAAGGTACAAAATTGTGTTTTTTCTTCAATTTTGTCACAATGATTTTTTCTGCTTCGCCGTGGATTTTTGGGTAAAATGACTGATGTCACTGCAAAGTAAAATTGGTGGTGCAAAATATAAGCCATAATGTGGATTTTCAGGTGGAAAATGAAAAGGGTTATGATTTTTTAAAAAGGTAAGGAGGAAAAAACAAAAATGCAAAAACTGAAAAACACCTTAAGTGGTATCGCTGCGTGTGTAAATGCCCAAACTGATAAAATATAATGTTAATTAAAAGGGTACTCCACTGGAAAACATTTTTTTTAAATGAACTGGTGCTAGAAAGTTAAACAGATTTGGAAGTTACTTCTATAAAAAAAAAAAAAAAATCTTAACCCTTCCAGTACTTATCAGCTGCTGCTTTTTGAATTTCCTTTCTGTCTGTGCTCTCTGCTGACACCTCTGTCCATGTCAGGAACTGTCCAAAGCAGGATAAGTTTGCTATGGGGATTTTTCTCCTACTCTGGACAGTTCCTGAAATGGACAAAGGTGTCAGCAGAGAGCACTATGGTGAGACAGAAAGGAAATTCAAAAAGAAAATAAACTTCCTGTGGCTCATACAGCAGCTGATAAGTACTGGAAGGGTTAAGATTTTTTTTAACAGAATAATTTACAAATCTGTTTAACTTTCTGGCACCAGTTGATTAAAAAAAATATGTTTTCCAGTGGAGTACCCCTTTAAACTGCACAATCAATGGCGTACGTGGAAAAAAATACCAGACACCAAAATACCAGAAAAACTACAAAAATAAGCCCAGATTTGCGTATTTTTGGTCACTTCATATACCAGAAAAACAAATAATAAACAGCGATCACAAAATCTGATTAATACAAAAACGATAAGGATAAAAGAGAAATACAGATCACGGCGCAAAAAATGCGCTCTCATACATCCCTGTTTAGGGAAAAATAAAAAATATATGGGTCAGAAGAGGGCAATTTTAAGCATACTAATTTTCATACTAAAATTTTATAATTTTTTAAAAGTAGTAAAATAAAACAAAACCTGTTCAAATTGGGTATCATTTCATCATCTGGACCTACAGAATGAAGATAATGTTTAATTTTTACCGAAACATGCACTACGTAGAAACGGAAGCCCCCAAAATTAGCAAAATGTCAAGTTTTTTGGTTTTTTTTGCCAATTTTGCCTCTCCCCCAGCTGATGCAAAACTACAACTCCCAGCATGCCCAGACAGCCAAGGGCAGTCTAATACCAATACCAACCGCAAACATTATTAAAGAATAATTATAATAATATTTATTTAGCTTCAACAGATTAAGCGGGACTTTAAAATGGAAAGTAAAAAAAAAAAAAATCGGAGAAAATAATGTAGTACAATGATCATATTTAAAGGGAAGCTTCAGATAATGCTCCATGAGGATATTTGACAGGATTTAATATTTTCTTCAATATATGCAGCATTAATTGATCTCCAAGTCAACTTAAGGTAATGCTAATTTGACTTTAGTAGACAGCGAAATAAGACACTAGTGATTTGGACTCTAGCACCCCCTGCTGTCACATTTCCAGTATGCTTTTTATCATTAAAAATTAGTATTATTTAAAAAAAAATAAACAAAAAAAATCCCATTTCATAGGCAATATACAATATAATATGATATAACAACATTTTGGTGATATATAAAAGTATACATAACTTTGTGGTTCAGACAATTCATTGTGTAATGGCAAGATTTACCGCATTACTAAAAAGCAGGCTGTGCGGCTGCAAAAGGTTGCGCCTGTAGGTCAGTGTTTGCCAACCAGGGCTCCTCCAGTTGTTGCGAAACTACAAAGCCCAGCATGTCTGGACAGTCTTTGGCTGTCTGGGCATACTTGAATAACCAACTAAACTACACTGCTCAAAAAAATAAAGGGAACACAAACAACACAATGTAATTCCAAGTCAATGACACTTCTGTGAAATCACACTGTCCACTCAAGAAGCAACACTGACAATCAATTTCACATGCTGTTGTGCAAATGGGACAACAGGTGGAAATTATAGGCAATTAGCAAGACACCCCCAATAAAGGAGTGGTTCTGCAGGTGGTGACCACAGATCACTTCTCAGTTTCTATGCTTCCTGGCTGATGTTTTGGTCACTTTTGAATGTTGGCGGTGCTTTCACTCTAGTGGTAGCATGAAACGGAGTCTGCAACCCACACAAGTGACTCAGGTAGTGCAGCTCATCCAGGATGGCACATCAATGTGAGCTGTGGCATGAAGATTTTCTGTGTCTGTCGGTGTAGTGTCCAGAGCATGGAGGCACTACCAGGAGACAGGCCAGTACATCAGGAGATGTGGAGGAGGCCATAGGAAGGAAACAACCCAGCAGCAGGACTGCTACCCCCGCCTTTGTGCAAGGAGGAGCCGGAGGAACACTGCCAGAGCCCTGTAAAATGACCTCCAGCAGGCCACAAATGTGTATGTGTCCACTCAAACTGTCAGAAACAGACTCCATGAGGGTGGTATGAGGGTCTAACATCCACAGTTGGGGGTTGTGCTTACAGCCCAACACTACGCAGGACGTTTTGTATTTGCCAGAGAACACAAAGATTGGCAAATTCGCCACTGGCGCCCTGTGCTCTTCACAGATGAAAGCAGGTTCACACTGAGCACGTGGCAGAGTTTGGGGACGCCGTGGAGAACGTTCTGCTGCCTGCAACATCCTCCAGCATGACCTGTTTGGCGGTGGGTCAGTAATGGTGTGGGGTGGCATTTCTTTGGGAGGCCGCACAGCCCTCCATGTGACTGCACTTATGTACCAAGATGAGATCCTTTGTGAGACCATATGCTGGTGCGGTTGGTTCCTCCTAATGCAAGACAATGCTAGACCTCATGTGGCTGGAGTGTGTCAGCAGTTCCTGCAAGAGGAAGGCATTGATGCTATGGACTGGCCCGCCCATTCCCCAGACCTGAAACATCATGTCTCGCTCCCTCCACCAACACCAGGTTGCACCACAGACTGTCCAGGAGTTGGCGGATGCTTTAGTCCAGGTCTGGGAGAACATCCCTCAGGAGACCATCAGGAGCATTGTAGGGAGGTCATATGGGCATGTGGAGGCCACACACACTACTGAGCCTCATCCTCATTTTCACTTGTATTAAGGACATTACATGAAAGTTGGATCAGCCTGTAGTGTGGTTTTTCCACTTTGATTTTGAGTGTGACTCCATATCCAGACCTCCTTGGGTTGATAAATTTGATTTCCATTGATAATTTTTGTGTGATTTTGTTGTCAGCACATTCAATTATGTAAAGACAAAAGTATTTCATACGATTAGTTCAGTTCCCTTTATTTAGTGTTCCCTTTATTTTTTTTGAACAGTGTATGTAGTGGCTGAACATTTGCTTTGTTCTATGTATGTAAAGACCCAATAGGTCTTAGGCTACATTCACACTACCGTTGTGCCCCGTCAAGAACGTCCGTCAAATTATTAATTTTTTTTTTGGAGTTTGACAGCCGTCCTTTTGATGGGCGCAACGGGCAACAGCGGGTCCCGATGGACCCCATTATAGTCAATGGGGTCTGTCGGGTGCCGCTGTTTTTCAGCAAGAATAGTGGGAGAAAATAGACGGCTTGAGAAGTTTATTTTTTTTCTCCCGCTATTCTCCCCGGCGGTCCCGGCGGCCGTCACACTGGCTGTAGCCAATGTCCAAGGGTTCTTATGTGTTCTGGTGTGTATGCAGCATCCACAGTATCTTTATAGTTGTTCTTTCAGGGGAAAAATGTTGCTTCAAAACAATGGGAGTCCCTGAATGCAGCCATCTTGATTGAAGTGCTCCCTTCAAATGGGGAACTTGGGGCAAACCCTTCAAGGCTTTGTTATATCCAACACCTCTATAGGGTATAATGGAGCAGATGTGTGTTGAAATCCAAACCACAGTGTACCAAGACTGGACGAACCAAGAAAAGACATCCGACAGAGCATCACAACGGCAGGCCATGTGTGGTAGATCAAGGGGCGGGCATCCGGTGGCACATTTGCTATCATAATAATGTACCACAGTGGATTAACTGACTCCACAGTACAACAGCAGGCAAACAAGACAACTTTCCATAATAAAGTGCATAGATTTAATGCACTAGCGGTGGTGCTGTGGATCTAAGCTGAGGTGCCAATACTGATGCTTAATATGGGCCCCTGTATACCATATAACATAGACCAATAAAAATTACTATAAAAGGCAGTTCTGTATTGGAAATATCAGCCGAAGGAGAACGCCCAGTCTCCAAAACTAAGCGGAAGGATTTTTGGACTACACATACGATCCGTAGTGACGTCACTACCCTTGCTAATTCCATCTAGCTAACCATCTTGCAGCGGGATGCACGGCCGTAGAGATGCCACTGGCCAGGGCTGACTTCTTCTATTCCCCAAACGTGCATCATTTGAACTGTAGGAGCAAAACTTTTGTAGGAGCAAAAATCGTTTTTTTAATCCTGGAGCTGCTACTAAAAAGGATTGATATTGCACTATATTAAATTAAGTACACTCCAGCACTTCCAGCTTCATAAGATACATCTCAATATTAGGCAGATACTAATCCTTTTTAGATATTCCCAATTTTTATAACTAATCTACATTATCCTTTTAAGTCCAATACAGCACTGACTTTTATAGTACATTGCATTGACTGGGATTTAATAACTAAAAATTAAAAAGGGTGCCCCTGAAGACCCCGCTTCGTCAAAAACAATGCCTCTTATTGGCCAAAGAAATATCTATGGACATTGGACATAGAGCAGGTCGCATGGAGTAATAAGTCCCAATTCATGGGCACAGCATTGACGTTCGACAAGCTGGTGGTGGGAGTTTCCGGTTTGTCTGGAAGGTCAAGGATCAGGGGTGAGCTGGATATTAGTTTTTTTTTGTGTTTTGTCCTAGCATGCCCGATGACTATTGGTCATCATACTACAATCTTTGAATGGTGAACACTATAGGGACCTGTGTCACACCAAGGAGAATAGTTCATGTTTGTCCTATAAGATATTGCTATGCTGGAATAAGCTGTGAGATCTGCTCCTGTTTCCCATACAACATGCACCAACTGAAGCAGCTGCTGCCGCAGGCGGTCCAGTCCAGTATGGAGGATGTTCGGCGCTGTGAGGAATCTGTTCACTAATGTCTGCAAGCAGTGGTCCTCAAAGAGGCCAACATGTTATTGAGAAGGAGTTTCTAATGCAGTGATCGTTCAGTGTAGTCACATTGGCTGTTAAGTAGCTTTATTATAAGTCACACTATAACTTTAATATACAAAATGTATAGTGCTTAAATAACAGAACAAAAAATTTAATAAACTAAATTGGGATTATTTTTTCTCCCACAAACAAATGTATTTTATATAACGCTCTTAGGGACAACAAACTACACAATAACATGGCAATTCTGGACTGAAGCCGTCAATATAATTGAATGTCATCCCATTGTTTTTAATAATATCTCTGCATTTCAGAGATCGATCTGCTCTGAGTGATCTAGTATGCCTGTAAACAGCGAGGAACA
The DNA here is from genome assembly GCF_029499605.1 of Hyla sarda. Classification (NCBI taxonomy): domain Eukaryota; kingdom Metazoa; phylum Chordata; class Amphibia; order Anura; family Hylidae; genus Hyla; species Hyla sarda. Next base: position 192,903,469 of record NC_079195.1, on the reverse strand, counting down.
TTTCAAAACAGGCAATCTAATTTTTATCGGATACAGGCCTTATCCAAGATCCAAACACTTATTGCCACCACCTTTAATCCAACTAAAAAATTATTTAATGAGCAAATACATGCCCTTTTACAGGAAAGACTTGCTGTGGAAGTCAAATAAATTTAAAAAAAAAATTATATCTATTGCTGGTCAATACAATAACTCAATTACTATATGGTTTGCCTAAAATCCATAGGGGGAAATTCCCTGCCACCATAAGGCCAATAGGCCATAGTTAGAGAATCAGTGAATACAGATGAGGGAGGTGTGTGTGCACCTCAGCCAATCAGGGACAATCACACACTGAAGTGCTCTTTCCGAGCTGAGGAGAAGAGAGTGTGACATTGCATGTGACGTGTCATCTACTGTAGACGACAGTCATCATGTGTGATACTAACTACTGGACTTCCTGCCTTGAGGAAAAGCTAAAAGAAACAGGGTATATGCTCAGATTACACCTGTACATTATAAAGCTACACTAAAGTTATATGACTTTGCAAAGGTCATTTCATTTGACTGGAGTACTCTTTTAGGGTAGGGGTACATGTAACAGATCCGCAGGGTATTTTATGCTGCGGATCTGCCGGTGACCCAACCCAGAGTGTGCCTCCAGCTGTTGACACAACATATGATTGACACTGGCAGTGCAAAACAAACACATCATAAACAGGTCTGCCTGTTTTTTCACATTCATTATACTTATTTGTTTTATCATTTGTACAGCGCCCTGGGACTAAGGCCACTATAAAAATAAATAATGTGTACCCAAGAAAAATGAGGACATGAGATTTTGTATTGATTAAAAAAAAAAAAAAAAAAAAAAAATATATTTGACAGATCCCATGCCCAATATTGATTATCTGATTACTAGTCTTGGGGAAGCCCAATATATTGCCGCATTTGAAATAGGGCTATGGGCAGATGATCCCACTTGAGGGTAGGGTCACATGTGACATTTTGCTGCTGCATATTTTCCTACCCATTGAAGTCTAAGGGACTTATCAAAACCTGTCCAGAGGAAAAGTTGCCCATAGCAGCAAATCAGATCGCTTCTTTCATTTTGCAGAGGCCTTGTTAAAAATGAAAGAAGCAAGCTGATTGGTTGCTATGGGCAACTTTTCCTCTGGACAGGTTTTGATAAATCTTCCCCTATGAGTAGAAATATACACAGCTGATTTTGCTACTTATTGATTTCAATGGGCAGAAAAATACGCAGCAAAATACACTATGTGTGACCCTTCCCCGAGGGTACGTTCACATGTGCCTATTTTTGCTGCAGATTTTGCTGTCCATTGACTTCAATGGGTAGCAAAATCTGCAGCAGAAAATATGCACGTGTGAACGTACCCTGAAAGCGACTTTTGTGAAAAGATAGCTTTTGTCACCCCACAATTCAATTCACATGTATGGCTTATATAATGCCCCTGCTACATTTCAATGGCTTATGAATACAGTAACAAAACACCATACATTGTACTGTGCTTAGATCGATGACATCATTCTCTTTAGTTCCATTTGGAAGGCTTATCTTTTACATTAAAGGAATAGTCCGGTGGAAAACTTATTTTTATTTATTATTATTTTTTTTTTAATCAACTGATGCCAGAAAGTTAAACAGATTTGTAAATTACCTCTACTAAAAAAAAATCTTAATCCTTCTAGTACTTATTAGCGGCTGTATACTACAGAGGAATTATTTTCTGTCATGACAACAGTGCTCTCTGCTGACACCTTTGACCATGTCAGGAACTGTCCAGGAGAAATTCCCCAAAGCAAACATATGCTGCTCTGGACAGTTCCTAAAATGGACAGAGGTGTCAGCAGAGAGCACTGTGATGGCGAAAGACAAGAAATCCCTGAAGAAAATATTTTCCTCTGTAGTATACAGCCGCTAAGAAGTACTGGAAGGATTAAGATTTTTTAATAGAAGTAATTTACAAAAAATTAAAAATACAGTTCCACCAGAGTAACCCTTTAAGACAATGTAAATATCTGCCATAGCTGAAGGTGGACTTACAATCAATCCCATAATCTACATTAGCTTGACAATATTATAGATGGTGGGGGAAATGAAACTAGAAATTTCCGAAGATCACAGAACTAAAAGGAAGAAAAAAGGACAAGCTGCCTATTACTGCCGATTTATTTCGATTTTAGAAAATATGGTTTAAGGCCAGGTGAGCCAGAGCTGCAGCAAAACCAAATTTGTTTCTTTGCTATAACTTTGTTTTGTGTATTGTAAGATTGTAAGCTCCTTTTTCTATTTTGATCCCTTAAAAGGGGTTCTCTGAATAGCAAAAGTTATTCATATTTAGTCCCCTCATGGCCAGACCTGGATTGTAATATACACTTATTACCTGTACTGGGCCGTTCTCCCTGTTGGAATATGCTGTGAGAGGCAGGAAGTGAAGTAAAACCTGGCATCCTCTGTTAGCTTTGTCACCTGTCCCATCCCCCCCCCCCCCCCCCTCCTCCCAACAGAGACAAAGATCACGTGACATTTTGTCCTGGTTTTCAGAATTACCTAGTAAGCTACGCCTCTTTTGGTCATCATACGGACAAGTCACATATCCTTTTTAACACCATCCAACCAAGCCACCTGCTATCATAGCTCATCAAGCCACACCTCCTGCTGGCAAGCAACGCCCACTTTCTAATGGTCTCGGCAGTAAAGACTGCTGGGAAGTGTAGTTTTAATAGAGTGTGTAGGAGGAAGGATGAGCATGGAGAAGTGGGCAGAGTAGGACTGTACATTGGGGATGAGTTAATGGTGCCAGACAAGCCAGGGGGACTATGTGACAGTGTGGCTTCTCTGTAATAGTTTCCACCCAGAAGTCTGGCCATTTTACCTCTCACAAGTCTGACTCTGGTGTAAAATAAAAGAAATACAACAAAAAAAGAAAAATAAGGAATCAGATCTTATGTGTTAAGTGATTTCATCTTTGCATAAAACATTTTCAAAACTATGATAAAACATTGCCTTCTCCTCAGTGTGAATTTTCTGATGTTCAAAAAGATCCAATTTCCTGCTAAAACCTATTCCACAATACAGACATGAATACGGCTTCTCTCTTGTGTGAATTTTTTGATGGTCAACAAAAACTGATTTCTTAGAAAAACATTTTCCACATTCTAAACAAGAAAATGGCTTTTCTCCAGTGTGAATTCTCTGATGTTCGGCAAGAACAGATTTTCGGGTAAAACATTTACCACAGTCTAAACATGAATATGGCCTCTCCCCTGTGTGAGTTTTTTGATGATCAACAAGACCAGACTTTTGGGTAAAACATTTTCCACATTCAGAACATGAAAATGGCTTCTCTCCTCTGTGAATTTTCTGATGTTCTACAAGGCCCCACTTCTGATTAAAGCCTTTACCACATTCAAGACAGGAATACGGCTTCATCCCTGTGTGAATTATCTGATGGTTAAGAAGAGACGCTTTTCTATTAAAACTTTTTCCACACTGTAAACATGGAAATGGCTTCCCTGTGTGAGTTTGCTGATGGTCAATAAGACTTGCCTTCTTGGTAAAACATTTACCACAATCCAAACATGAAAATGGCTTCTCGCCTGTATGAATTTTCTGATGGGCAACTAGTCCAGATTTCAAAGTAAAACATTTCCCACACACTTCACAAGAAAACAGCTTTTCCCCTGTGTGTGTTCTCTGATGTTCTGTTAGACCTGATTTTAGAGTAAAACATTTACCACATTCAGCACAAGAGTATGGCTTCTCCCCTGTGTGAATTCTCTGATGTTTCACAAGATCTTGTTTCTGGGTAAAGCTTTTACCACATTCAGCACAAGAGTATGGCTTCTCCCCTGTGTGGGTTCTCCGATGTCTAACAAGATCCGATTTATGGATAAAACATTTTCCACATTCCGAACATGAGAATGGCCTCTCTCCTGTGTGTATTTTCCAGTGTTCAACAAGACAAGACTTTTGAGTGAAACATTTACCACACTCAGAACATGAAAATGGTTTCTCTCCTGTGTGTATTTTCATATGTCCAACAAGGCCTGACTTTTGACTAAAAAATTTCCCACAAAGTAAACATGAAAACGGTTTTTCCCCTGTGTGAGTTCTTTGATGCCTAGCAAGATCTGATTTTTGGGTAAATTGTTTCCAACAGTCTGAACTAGAAAACAGTTTCTCTCCAGTGTGAGTTCTCTGATGTTCTTCAAGAATTGATTTTCTGTTAAACCTTCGTCCACAATCCACACATGGAAAAGGCTTCTCCCCTGTATGAATTTTCTTATGGTCAAACAGATCTGATTTTTGAGCAAAACATTTCCCACAATCCAAACATGAAAATGGCAATGGACCTCTATGAATTTCTTGATGTTTAAACAAATCTAATGTTTGTGAAAACCATTTCCCACAGTACAGACATGGAAACTGACTACCTCCGAGTGATTCTTGAGTTCCACCTTCTAAGTATGAAGAAAAAAGGAGGTGGTCTTCTAAGTTCTTGGCCTGGCCATCTGCAAATAAAAAGACACCTGTAATTTACAGTTTTAATAAGATACAATGACAAAAAAAAAAGTTTTTCTTCTTTTAATCAAAATAAAAAAACAAAACACCATAATGTGGTTGCGAAAAGGTCACAATGTATCATGTTTAAATACACCAAATCTTACATATTGTCCCAGATTTACTAAAAATGTTTCATTCTTTTCACAGTGCAAACAGACAGTCTTTAAATGTGCCAGATGAATGAGTATGCCTCAAGTTGACTGCTAAAACTGGTAAATTTGTAGACTGTTGGGTTCAAGATTACACCAATTTTCAGCTAATGTATATTAAGTATTTTATTTGGTGCACATAGTCCACAGCCCCTTTTGCCGAGACCATGTTCCCAATTGGCAAAGAAAGGTGTGTAAACTCATCAAAATGTGATGCAAATATCATGTGCACCAGCTTTTCCTACCACTGGACCACTGCCCCCAAAATCTCATGGCAGCACTAGAGATGAGCAAACTTACAGTAAATTCGATTCGTCACAAACTTCTCGGCTCGGCAGTTGATGATTTATCATGCGTAAATTAGTTCAGCCTTCAGGTGCTCCGGTGGGCTGGAAAAGGTGGATACATTCCTAGGAAAGAGTCTCCTAGGACTGTATCCATCTTTTCCAGCCCACCGGAGCACCTGAAAGCTGAACTAATTTATGCAGGATAAGTCATCAACTGTCGAGCCGAGAAGTTTGTGACGAATCGAATTTACTGTAAGTTCGCTCATCTCTAGTCAGCACCATGGTGTTCTGAAATTATTATTATTATTTTTTTATTTAATTAGAATGTATTTTTCAAAACCCAGGTTCACCTCGTGAACAGAGCGGCGATGGTCCACACACCTCCTCCATGCAGCGTCTATCAAAGAACCATAGATACAGGAGCGCTGTACTTGTGTATCTTCGGTTCTCCCATAAAGATGCATGGAGGGGGCGTATCGATCACTCCATGAAGCATAAATTGGGAAATGGACCAGAAACAGAAAGCCTAGAATAATGTTCCGACGCTTTTCTTCTGTATGCGATTCCATAGAAGTCTGACCCGTTACAATCCCTTCTCATGCAGCATATGATAACTTACCTATGTCAATATATACAGAACCTTCCTCCTCCTTACAAGATTGACCACTCCGCATATGTAACTCCTCATCATCCTCTACAACCTCCACTTTAATATCAATCAGATTTTCACCCTGATTTAACATAAAGAAGAAATATTACAAATCAGAAGACAGCTGAAGAAGTCTAGTTGAACGGTTTTAAGGAAACAGGAAAGAGATTTCTAACAAAGCCCCATTCATAAGGCCAGTGTTTCCCAACCAGTGTGCCTCCAGCTGCTGCAAAACTACAACTCCCAGTATGCCCAGACAGTTTTGCAACAGCTGGAGGCACCCTGGTTGGGAAACACTGCATTAGGCAAAGACAGAGCGAGGGGTCCACACTCTAGAGATGAAGTGTATGGAAAGCCCTCAGATCTACCTGAGTATCTTTATTTAGACAATCCTTGGGACATCTCTCTGGTAGATTCCTCTTACTGGATTTATCTGTAAGAAACACACAATAATGTTTAAACCTCTGGCCTGTTAAAGAGGACCTGTGGTCATTTCCAAAAACCCTATGTAGTGGTGTAAAGATTCCTTAGGGTGGGCTAATCACATACATCTTTTGCAGTTTGTTGAAATGCCCTAACAAGCACTCCCCACCCTCCCCATTCTGACATTCGGGAATTAAAGGGGTACTGTGGTGAAAAACAATTTTTTTTAAATCAACTGGTGCCAGAAAGTTAAACACATTTGTAAATTACTTCTATTTAAAAATCTTAATCCTTACAGCACGTATAAGCTGCCTTTGCTTCACAGGAAGTTCTTTTCTTTTTAAATTTCTTTTCTGTCTGACAACAGTGCTCTCTGCTGACACATCTGTCCATGTCAGGAACTGTCTAGAGCAGGAGAGGTTTGCTATGGGGATTTGCTACTACTCTGGACAGTTCCTGAGATGGACAGAGGTGTCAGTAGAGAGCACTGTGCTTTTGTTTTTCACCAGAGTATCCCTTTAAAAGGAGTGTTTTATTTGGTTTCTTGATGTGCCCTCCTGTTCCTGAGTTATGAGGGTTTATAGTTTGTCTGACAATTCCGGGAAGCAGTCAGATGGGCGTGAACTTCATTTTGTAATGGGAGTGACTATCAGGTGATGGGCGGAGTTATACAGACTGTATATTCATGCATTTGATCAGGACACCCAAAGCTATTAAATGACAGCCATTCAAATGAGACAAAGGTTCTCGGGATGAGGCAATCCCTTTAAAAACTAACCAGAACTGTAATATCTCAATGACAATTGTATATTATTATGTTTCTTAGGAGGTAAAACCTGGACTGATATCAGTAGAATTGTGCAAAAAGTCCCGATCACGCATCATATTTATGTCCTCTTCAACATCTTCATCTTTAATATAGAGAAAACCTGCCCCCTAAATAGTACAAGAGTTAATGAAAGAATATATCAGTATAAAGAAGCACAAACATTTTCCATAGACATAGCTAAAAATAGAAACAGCTACTAACCTGTTGTTCTGGCGAAACACCTACATCCAGTTTATAAGGACTAGGACATCTCTTAGGTGGATTTTCCTTACTGGATCCATTTGTAACTAAACAGATTGAAGGAAGTTATTAAAATGAATGCAAAGAAATATCAGAGTCTTTGTTGGCAGAAAGAGAGCTGAGATCAGTTTGGTTACTATGGGCAATTCTCCAAATCCCATTAAAGGGGTACTCCAGTGGAAAACACTTTTTTTCATAACAACTGGTGCCAGAAAGTTAAACAGATTTGTAAATGACTTCTATATAAAAATCTTAATCCTTCCAGTACTTATCAGCCGCTGTATATTACAAAGGAAGTTGTATTTCTTTCTGGAGATCTTTTCAGTCAGACCACAGTGCTCTCTGCTGACACCTCTGTCCATATCAGGAACTGTCCAGAGCAGGAGAGGTTTGCTATTGGGATTTGCTTGATACAGACAGGTGTGTCAGCAGAGAGCACTGTAGTCTTGTGGAAGGATTAAGATTTTTATATAGAAGTAATTTACAAATCAGTTTAATTTTCTGGCACCAGTTGATTGTTTTCCACCGGAGAAACCCTTTAAGGACAAATTAAAGTCTCCTGTAACCTGGTGATACGATGGGCTGCCGATTACTCTCCATGATGACATCTTTATACTGATCCTTGTGTTCTTCTAAATACTCCCACTCCTCTACAGAGAGATAAAGGGCGACATCCTGGCATCTTAAAGGGACCTGTTACACAAAATGATACAATTATCACCCAAACCTCTCTTGGTGTTACTGTGTAATGTCCCAGCGTTCCCATCATCGCTCACCTCTCCAGTCAGCAGCTCAATGATCTGGTTGGTGAGATCTAGGATGTTGTGATCCTTGTTCCTCTCATGTATCAATGACTGAGGTGGAGGCTCCAATATAGAGGTCTGTAACCCCCTCCATTCCCCTGACGCACGTGTACGGACACTCTGCTTCACACACTCACAAAAGGACTTCTTCACTACAGTGTAATCCTGTGTTTGAAGAGAAGCTGAGATAAATACACCTTAATATATATATATATATATATATATATATATATATATATATACATATATACACCTTAATATTGATATAGTTTGGGTCACTGAGACATGGCTGGACTCCTCGCATGACTGGGCTGTTAATCTGCAGGGGTTTACATTGTTTCGCAAGGATAGAATGAACAGAAAAGGTGGTGGAGTCTGTCTGTATGTAAGAAGTGGTATGAAAGTCAATGTGAACGATGCCATAGTGTGTGATGATTTTGAGGATGTGGAATCACTGTGGGTAGAATTACAAAAGGAGGGAAATACTGAAAAAATAATATTTGGGGTAATCTACAGACCCCCTAATATCACTGAAGAGATAGAAGGTCGGCTGTATAAACAAATAGAGAGGGCCGTCCGGGCAGGTACAGTGGTAATAATGGGAGATTTTAACTATCCAGATATAGATTGGGGGTTGGCTAAAACTACAAAGGGGCGACAATTCCTAAATTTATTGCAGGATAATTTTATGGGCCAGTTTGTGGAGGACCCAACAAGAAGTGATGCCTTGTTGGATCTGATCATTTCCAACAACGCAGAGCTGGTTGGTAATGTAACTGTGCGGGAAAACCTTGGGAATAGCGACCACAATATAGTTACTTTTGACTTAAAATGTAGAAAACAAAGACAGGCGGGGAAGGCAAAAACATATAACTTTAAAAAGGCAAACTTCCCTGGGCTGAGAGCTGCACTACAGGACATAGACTGGGGGGAGGGGTTGTCAAATACTGATACAGAAGGTAAATGGGACATCTTTAAATAAACTCTAAATAACTATACATCTAAATATATACCAAAGGGGAACAAATATACACGATTAAAACTAAATCCTACATGGCTGACAAATGATGTTAAAAGAGCAATAAACAAAAAAATAGCCTTCAAAAAATACAAATCTGATGGGTCAGCGATAACATTTAAACAGTACAAAGAGCTTAATAAAATCTGTAAAAATGTAATAAAAACAGCAAAAATTCTAAATGAGAGACAGGTGGCCGAAGAAAGCAAAACTAATCCTAACTTTTGTTAGATATATAAATACAAAAAAACCAAGGACAGAGCATGTAGGACCCCTTAAGGACTCAGGGTTTTTCCGTTTTTGCACTTTCGTTTTTTCCTCCTTACCTTTTAAAAATCATAACCCTTTCAATTTTCCACCTAAAAATCCATATTATGGCTTATTTTTTGCGTCGCCAATTTTACTTTGCAGTGACATCAGTGATTTTACCCACAAAATCACGGCGAAACGGAAAAAAAATGATTGTGCGACAAAATCGAAGAAAAAACGCCATTTTGTAACTTTTGGGGGCTTCCGTTTCTACGCAGTGCATATTTCGGTAAAAATTACACCTTATTATTCTGTAGGTCCATACGGTTAAAATGATACCCTACTTATATAGGTTTGATTTTGTCGCACTTCTGGAAAAAATCATAACTACATGCAGGAAAATGTATATGTTTAAAAATGTCCTCTTCTGATCCCTATAACTTTTTTTTTTTTCCACGTACAGGGCGGTATGAGGACTCATTTTTTGCGCCGTGATCTGAAGTTTTTATCGGTATGATTTTTGTTTTGATCGGACTTTTTGATGGTATAAAAAGTGACCAAAAATGCGCTCTTTTGGACTTTGGAATTTTTTTGCGCGTACGCCATTTACCGTGCGGTTTAATTAATGATATATTTTTATAGTTTGGACATTTACGCACGCAGCGATACCACATATGTTTATTTTTTAATTTTTTTTTTTTACACTGTTTTATTATGGGAAAAGGGGGGTGATTCAAACTTTTATTAGGGAAGGGGTTAAATGACCTTTAACAACACTTTTTTTTTTACTTTTTTTTTTGCAGTGTTATAGCTCCCATAGGGACCTATAACACTGCACACACTGATCTTCTACACAGATCACAGGCGTGTATTAACACGCCTGTGATCAGTGTTATCGGCGCTTGACTGCTCCTGCCTGGATCTCAGGCACTGAGCAGTCATTCGCCGATCGGACACCGAGGAGGCAGGTAAGGGCCCTCCCGGTGTCCTGCAAGCTGTTCGGTGAAATCGCGGCGGTCCCGAACAGCCCGACTGAGCAGCCGGGTCACTTTCACTTTAGAAGCGGCGGTCAGCTTTGACCGCCGCTTCTAAAGGGTTAATACCACACATCGCCACGATCGGCGATGTGTGGTATTAGCCAGAGGTCCCGGCCGTTGATTAACGCCGGGACAGACGCGATATGATGCGGGATCGCGGCGCGATCCCGCTTCATATCGCGGGAGCCGGCGCAGGACGTAAATATACGTCCTGCGTCGATAAGGGGTTAATAATGATAATGGGTAGGTTGTCACAGGCGATAAAGAGAAAGCGGAGCTACTGAATGGGTTCTTTAGTTCTATATACACTATGGAAGAAGGAGCTGACATTGGCCAGGTCAGTGCTGGTAACACATCATGTAATGTACTGAACTGGCTTAATGTAGAGATGGTACAAGGTAAGTTAAGTGATATAAATGTAAGCAAATCTCCAGGGCCAGATGGATTGCACCCAAGAGTTCTTAGAGAGGTAAGTTCAGTAATATCTGTACCCCTGTTCATGATATTTAGAGATTCTCTGGTGTCTGGTATTGTGCCAAGGGACTGGCGCAAGGCGAATGTGGGGCCAATCTTCAAAAAGGGCTCTAGGTCTTCGCCAGGAAACTATAGACCGGTAAGTCTAACGTGCATTGTGGGTAAATTGTTTGAAGGACTTATAAGGGATTACATACAGGAATACATAGGGGATAATTGTATTATAAGTGATAGCCAGCATGGGTTTACTAAGGATAGAAGTTGTCAAACCAATCTAATTTGCTTTTATGAAGAGGTGAGTAGAAGCCTTGACAGAGGAATGGCTGTGGATATAGTGTTTCTGGATTTTGCTAAAGCGTTTGATACTGTCCCTCATAGAAGTCTGACAGGTAAGTTAAGGTCTTTGGGTTTAGAAACTTTAGTTTGTAACTGGATTGAACACTGGCTCATGGATCGTACCCAAAGAGTGGTGGTCAATGATTCGTACTCTGATTGGTCCCCGGTAATTAGTGGTGTACCCCAAGGTTCAGTACTGGGCCCGCTGCTGTTTAATTTATTTATCAATGATATAGAGGATGGTATTAACAGCTCTGTTTCTATCTTTGCAGATGACACCAAGCTTTGTGGCACGGTACAGTCTATAGAGGATGTGTATAGGTTACAAGAGGACTTGGATAGACTAAGTGTCTGGGCATCCACTTGGCAAATGAGGTTCAATGTGGATAAATGTAAAGTTATGCATCTGGGTACTAATAACCTGCATGCATCGTATGTCTTAGGGGGGATCAAACTCGCAGAGTCACTGGTAGAGAAGGATCTGGGTGTACTTGTAAATCACAGACTACAGAATAGCATGCAATGTCAGGCTGCTGCTTCCAAAGCCGGCAGGATATTGTCATGTATCAAAAGAGGCATGGACTCAAGGGACAGGGACATAATACTCCCCCTTTATAAAGCATTGGTACGGCCTCACCTGGAATATGCTGTTCAGTTTTGGTCGCCTGTACATAAAAGGGACACTGCGGAGCTGGAAAGGGTGCAGAGACGTGCGACTAAACGAATATGGGGCATGGAACATTTTAACTACAAGGAACGATTAAAGGAGTTACAATTGTTTAGTCTTGAGAAGAGACGTTTAAGGGGGGATATGATAAACGTATATAAGTATATTAATGGCCCATACAAAAAATATGGAGAAAAACTGTTCCAGGTCAATCCCCCCAGAGGACGAGGGGGCACTCCCTCCGTCTGGAGAAGAAAAGGTTTAGTCTCAAGGGGCAACACGCCTTCTATACCATGGGAACTGTGAACTTATGGAACAGGCTACCTCAGGAACTGGTCACAGCAGGAAAAATTTACAGCTTTAAAACAGGGTTAGATACATTCCTGGAACAAAATAACATTAATGCTTATGAAGAAATATAAAATCCCATCCCTTCCCCCAATATCCCACCACACCCCTACCCTTCAATTCCCTGGTTGAACTTGATGGACATATGTCTTTTTTCGACCGTACTAACTATGTAACTATGTAACATACAATGGTTGTTCTGAAAACGATTAATATTGTAATTTAAGGGACCACTGTATATGCAATATGTGAAATATATGCAAAAAAATAGAAGAACCAAAACACATGCAAATACTTCTTTACGGCATTGTACATTTCCAGAATCCTCACCTCTCCAGTCAGCAGGAAGATAATCTCCAGGGTGAGGTTCAATATTTTCTCTGTTACCTTATTTCTATTCTTGTCCATTCTAAGTGAGTCAGTCAAGGAAAGCACATGACAGTGTAAGGAGACTTCCGCAGGAACATGAAAAAAACACGACTGTAGGTTAAGAATTGACATAAAATACCAGGAAACTACTTAAAGGGGTATTCCAGGCTAAAACTTTTTTTATATATCAACTGGCTCCGGAAAGTTAAAACAGATTTGTAAATTACTTCTATTAAAAAATCTTAATCCTTGCAATAGTTATTAGCTTCTGAAGTTGAGTTGTTTTCTGTCTAACTGCTCTCTGATGACTCACATCCCGGGAGCTGTGCAGTTCCTATGGGGATATTCTCCCATCATGCAGAGCTCCCAGGACATGACATCATCATTGAGCAGTTAGACAAAAAAAAATTCAGAAGCTAATAACTATTGGAAGGATAAAGATTTTTTTAATAGAAGTAATTTACAAATCTGTTTTAACTTTCCGGAGCCAGTTGACATATATAAAAAAAAAAAAATGTTTTTGCCTGGAATACCCCTTTAATAACAATGACTGAGAGCCAGCTTCACAATCTACCATGTTTAATAGAGCAAGGAATGGGTGGAAACATCAAAATCCTGCTCATTTACAAATTGCCTTACTGCATATACCAAAATTTTAAGAGGTTTTTGTGGATTAGAAAAACAGAGCAGATTTCATTAAAAACCAGCGCCACACCTGTCCTCAGGTTGTGTGTGGTATTGCAGCTTAGTTCCATTGAAGTGAATAGAGCCAAGCTTTCATACCCTACACAACCTGGGACAGGTGTGGTGCTGTTTTTCTATGTTTCAGCATTGTTATTTCAATGGGGACACCATTTCCTAAAACCAGTCAAAAGAAAATGGCCACTGTCATTTCAGACAACTTTCCTCCATTTGATACCCACAGTATTCCCAAAATATTTGGAAAATCGCTTCTTTTACCAAAAATGACTCCATACTGAAGAAAAAAAAAAGATCTAAAGTCTTAACCACCAGGTTTCTCCCTCCTAAAGTCTAAGCCACTAGGAATCACACTTTCCTGCAATCTGCTGTCCACTGACTGTTAATAGGGTAAATCTGTCTCTAGTAACAGCTAGATCAGGACATTACAGAAAGTGGGGAGGGGCTGGCTGTGTTTCTGTAAGCTAAACCAGTCTTTCAACTTTAGATGATCCACACTACCGTGGACATTATTTTTTATTTTATTTTTTATCAACTGATGCCAGAAAGTTAAACAGATTTGCAAATTACTTCTATTAAAAATCTTAATCCTTCCAGTACTTTTTAGGGGAGCTATACTACAGAGGAAATATTTATCTTTTTGGATTTCTCTTATGTCACGACCACAGTGCTCTCTGCTGACCTCTGCTGTTCATTTTAGGAACTGTCCAGACCAGGAGAAAATCCCCATAGCAAACATATGCTGCTCTGGACAGTTCCTAAAATTGACAGCAGAGAGCACTGTGGTCGTGACATCAGAGAAATCCAAAACGATAAATATTTCCTCTGTTAACCCTTCAGACGCCGCATCTGAAAACGAAAGTAAACGCTTCCCGGCAGCTCAGTCGGGCTGATCTGGACATTGCGATAAAATCGCGATGTTCCGATCAGCTGGGACGCAGGCGGAGGTCTCCTTACCTGTGTCCGCGGTGTCCGATCGCGGTTTGATTGCTCCAAGCCTGAATTACAGGCTTGAGCAATCGAGACCCTATTTCGCTGATCCGTGCAGAACTATGGCTCTGCAGGGATCAGCATAGGAAATCAGTGTGTGCAGTGAAAAAAAAAAAGTTAACAAAAGGTCATTTAACCCCTTCCCTAATAAAAGTTCAAATCACCCCCCTTTTCCCATAAAAAAAAAACAAAAGAAACTGTAAATAAAAATAAACATATGTGGTATTGCCGCGTGTGTAAATGTCTGAACTATAAAAATATCTCATTAATTAAACCGCACGGTCAATGACGTACACGCAAAAAAATTCCAAAGTCCAAAATAACGTATTTTTGGTCGCTTTTTACATCATGAAAAAATGAATAAAAAGCGATCCAAAAGTCCGATCAATATAAAAATTGTACGTCAGATCACGGCCTTCCGTTGTCCGGGCATGCTGGGAGTTGTAGTTTCACAACAGCTGGTGGCACCCTGGTTCGGAAACACTGTCTTAGTGCTTTGGCTGTCTGGATATGCTAAGAGTTGTATTTTTTTTTTTTTTTTTTTTAAACATGGGAGTCAATGGGAACCGTACAGAACTGTATGTGCGTACAGTTCCATACAATTATCACCATACGATTATCACCATACGGTTTTTGACTTTGCACAGTTTTTTTTCTTGGAATTTCAATCAAACAAGTGAAACTTTATTCAAAATGGATTGAAAAGTTAAAAACGTATACAGTTTTTTCAAACCGTATACTGTTTTCAACCGTATATGGGTTAAAATTTGCACACATGCTTTGATACAATTTAGTCCGGTTTTGAGGAATCAGTTTTTCATGAAAAACCTGATATTGCAAAACCGTGGTGTGCATGCACCCTAAACAATGTTCGGCTGTATGGGCATGCTAGAAATTGTAGTTTAGCAACAGCTGGAAAGGCAACACTGAGATATTGGCCCTCATTTACTATTCTAAACCCGACTTCTTTTGTCGGGTTTTTTTGGCGCATCTTTGTCTGCGACATGTCGCAGACATCGTGCGCCAGTCTGCGACACAATGCGACATTTTTTTCCCGACAGACCCGATGTGGATTCTCCCAAACCCGAAAAAGGGGCGTAACCCGACATTTCTGAGCTTTCCCACGTATTTATAAAGGTTTCCAACCCGAATTTGTTGAATTGTTGTGGATTTTTTCCCGAGAGCTCAGAGGAGTTGGAAACCAAAACCAACAAAACCCACGTGCGACAAACAGGATGCGACATAATAATAAATACCAGGGGAAAAAAGCAGTCGGGTAAGAAAGCAACATAGACTTACAACCCGATTTTCTAAGTAAATGAGGGCCATTGTGTTATGCAACATATTGATCATCAAGGTTTTCCTATGCTGAAATAGCACTGCGCCCCCTTCATTCTAAGAATTGGTATGATCCTGGCAGTCAGATCTCACTAATCAGAAGGAGATAGACTGACTGACTGCAGTGTGTATAGGGGAGGATCATAAATTGCTTGACTTAAAGGTTGGCCTTTTGGAAGGATTGAGGACAGGGTATAGATATGGTTACCTACAAGCTGTCATACCTAAAAGCTAAATCAGAGTATCTCGTGCTCAGTAGTGTACAGACCAACAATATATAAAGAGACTAGACGCCATGAAGATACTATATAAATAGAAGTCATACCTACATTGAGCGCAGCGAAAGATCTTCACTACATCCAGCCACAAGCTTTACCGGAACTAACCCTGTCATCCACAGCAGCGCTTATTCACAATAACCAACAGCACAGCACGCTTCCGCCGTCTTTTCACACGTGACTTCATCGCTGTGTGCGATTGGCAGCCAAGGCTGCCCACGTGACATACGCAGCGAGACATTTTCTCAAAAGAGGCTAGATGCAGAGTAGAGCTCCACTTTCTATAGGAAACACGTGACATCCACTCCCGCTCAGCGCCACCTACTCCCATCATCACAACCTAGCCCCACCTACTCCATGACGCCAGCACAGGTCCTAAACCACAAATCTTATCTATGCTGCACTGACGAGCTCCGCCCCCACGTGACCTCCACTTTTTTTTTTTTTCCTGTAATGCTGGTCTGCGCCCTCACATGTACTAGTCACATGATTGTGTCATCTTCACAGGTCCTACACCTACAGTATCATGGTGATGGTGGGTGATGGTCTGCGCCCTCACATGTACTAGTCACATGATTGTGTCATCTTCACAGGTCCTACACATGCAGTATCATGGTGGTGGTGGGTGATAGGTGATGGTGTGGGGTGTGGTGTGTGTCCGGGCATGCTGGGAGTTGTAGTTTTGCAACATCTGGAGGTCCGCAGGTTGAAGACCACTGGTATTGGAGGTTGTACTCACCTGTCCCCGCCGCTCCGGACCGTCACCTCTGCCCGGGATGTCGCCTTCCATCGCTGTCGCCGTGTCCCCGACGCTCCGGCAAGGCCTCTGCTTCCCCGTCATCTTCTCTCTCCGTCGCCGCCATCACGTCGCTACGCACGCCGCTCCTATTGGATGACAGGACGGCGTGCGCAGCGACGTGATGACGTCGATGGAGAGCGCCGACGATGCAGGGGATCCCGAAGAGGACGCACCGGAGCCCCGAGGACAGGTAAGTGATCGTCAGCGGACCACACGGGACACTGTAAACGGCTATCCGGTGGCAGCTGAAGCAGTCTGCGCTGCCGGAGAGCCGTTTATGTGATGGCCCCGACATACAAAAGCATCGTATGTTGATTCTGCCTTCAACATGTGATGGCCTCTGAGAGGCCATCGTATGTTGAAATAATCGTAGGTCCGGGGGGGGGGTCACTGTATAGTATACACGGTGTGTAATCTACTATTGTAAAATTCAATAGGTTCTATTTGCATCTTCAATATAACATGTAGTAAACATCCTGTCATTCTGAAATCATCTCCATCGCGTTGTTTCTTCCTCTAGTAAACTCCGCCGCATCTTACGCATTTTTTCTTGTACATAAGATCAGGGACCATATAGACCAGTGGTCTTCAACCTGTGGACCTCCAGATGTTGCAAAACCGACTCCCAGTATGCCTGGACAGCCGTTGGCTGTCCGGGCATGCTGGGAGTTGTGGTTTTGCAACATCTGGAGGTCCACAGGTTGAAGATCACCGATATAGACAATCTCCACCATTCAATCGGAACTGACATGATGTGCGTGTCACTGCACTAGTAAGATGATTAAATGAGGTGGAGGTTTGTTGCAGTGTATTAGTGTGTCATCCCAGAAGTAGTAATTATAGGAGTCATTTTGTAACAGTGTTTGATCCCAGTAATAGTAATTACATGATGGAGTTTATAGTAACTAGAGCAGGATGGGGGAGCAGCCTTAAGTTATTAACATGCAGAGAATTATGTCAGATTCAGTGGATGATGTCAATGGCCGATGGATTGTTTTTTCCTCTCAATAAAATGGTTAACAAGGGGTGTGGGGGTATTTCTATTTCAATAAAAAAAAAAAAAAATCAGTGGTGTCTTTTTTTTTTTTTAGCACTTTACGTGCTTAGTAATGTAGCCATCTGATGACGTCCATTACTAAGCTGTGACTTAGCATTAGCCCATGGTCAGAAAATGTGGGACGGGAGGTCACTGGACCAGGTCAGGTCCCTTTCACACTGATGTTGCTTCCCGTGAAGAACGGCCTTAAAGTTTTTTTTGTGCCTTTAACGATCGTTCGCGTAACGGGGCAAGACAGGCAACAACAGGTCCCGACAGCTCCCATTTACTATTATGGGGTCCGTCAGGCGCTGTTGTTTTTTGACTAAGGCCCTACTCCAGGGCCAAAACGAGTCACCTGTGTCTTTGTCATCTATGTGCTGAAGTTTCCACAATAAAGCATTCCATTACCACTCACCTGCGCTGGACATCCTCTTGTTCTATATTCAAGGCGCTGCCCACGCCAGTCCGGGCGCTGCAGGTTTGGGAGTGAGCTGAACATTCCTTCTGCTTGTTAGTTGTTTTTTGCAATATTTTTTCTCTCGCTATTCTCCCCGGCTCCCCTGACGGCTGTCACACTGCCGTGTCATAACGACAGTGTGAATGGAGCCTAAGGGTGCGTTCACACTACGGAATCTCCGCTCGCTGAATTCCGCGAGCGGAGATTCCGCCTGACGGACGCTGCCGGGGATATTTCAGCGCTAGGGCCGCAGGGCACTGAGCCGTCACCATTGACGGCTATGCAGTGCTCGCGAAATCTGCACAAAGAATGAACATGTTCTTTCTTTGCGCGGAACAATTTCAGCGGCGGAATTGTCCGCCATGGAAATTCCGCAGTGTGAACGGGTCTCGCGGAGACCAATTCACACTAATGTTAAGTTCACACCGCGGAGTTCTGCTCGTGGAATTCTGCAGAAATTCCGTAGTGTGAACGCACCCTAAGACTACAGGACCAGGAAGTTAGACACATAGATAGTCCTAATAGATATAGGAGCCCAAGGGACAGGTATTTTTGGAATAAAAAAAATTGATGAGCATAAGGAATGCCACAGCTGAGGCCGTAATAGGTCATGTGAAGACATCCCCTTTCAGTTTCTACCATGCACTACTGTAGTATGATTGCTATGGACTTAAAAGAACCACTCCTGCTATTTTTTTTATTTTTTTTTTGCTAACATAACGCTGCCTAGACTATTAAAAAATAATGTAGAGGTTCTTTTGTGTGCCTTGTACTTACCTGTTTTAGCTGATGTGGTAGGCAAAGGTTTTCAGCCATATTGGATTCTATTTCAGAGCAGAAAATATTTTATGCTGCCTACATTTTCCATGAATCCTCTGGCTTGCAGAGAGAGGGGCTGGAGTCTCATCATTAAAATTCCCAACCTAATCACCTGGATGGACTCCAGCAACCAGAAGCCTAAACAGCTGAGACTCATAAATAGATTGGGGTCAGTTCACACTAGACATAGCTTTGATGCATTTTCTCATTCAAAGTGCGTTTTTTAGAGAAATATTGCCATGAGGAGAAAATGATTTGACCTATAATCACAATGGGGGGCATTTACTAAGGGGTTTAGTCATTTTTTTTCTGACTATTTTTGGCGCAAAATTGTCGCAATTGCGCCTACCCTATAAATTGTTATTTCTAGCAAGAGCTAGAAAGTCAAAAAAAAAATTCCCGCTTAATTTACGCAAGTTTTCAGTTTTTACTTGCAGTGGTCAGGAATTTATTAACTGAGACAGTCGCAGTTGCGCAATAAACTGTCGCAACGGCCATAAAAATTGACTAAATTTACTCCAGCTCCAACATGGAGCAGGAAAAGCTACTGCCGCCCGGGCTCCGACATACTTTCTCCCCGCTACCCTCACTGCGCTACCGGGACACTACAGTGATTTACATCCCCCCCCTCTCACCTGCCAGCGCCACACAACTCCCATCTGTCTGCTGTTGCAAGACTACAAGTCCCAGCATGCCCTTACAGTGAGGACACGCTGGGAGTTGTAGTCTTGTAGCAGCGGGAGCTGAGCGGCGCGGGCGGGAGACCGGGGGGGGGGGGGGGGGGTAGCGGGGAGGCCGTATGAGGAGCCCGGGCGGGAGACAAGGGGGGTAGCGGGGAGACCGTATGAGGAGCCCGGGCGGCTGCACTGTAATGTCAGCCCGGGCTCCTGCCCTGAGAGCCATAGGCTTTGGCTGTCAGGGCATGCTGGGTGTTGTAGTTTTGCAACAGCTGGAGGGCCACAGTTTGCAGACCACTGGTGTGTGGTCTGTAAACTGTAGTCCTCCAGCTGTTGCAAAACTAAACAGCTGAAGGGGACCGGCGAAGACGTTCACTTACCCTTCCGAGGCTCCAGCGACGATCGCTGACGGAGATCGTCGCGCGGCAGTGTCGTGCAGCGCTGGATCCTACGGAAGCCGGTAAGTTGCGCAGGCTTCCCAACCAGGGTGCCTCCAAATGTTGCAAGACTTAAACTCCCAGCATGCCTGGACACCCATTGGCTGTCCAGGCATGCTGGGAGTTGTAGTTTTGCAACAGCTGGAGGGCCACAGTTTGCAGACCACTGGTTTGTGGTCTGTAAACTGTAGTCCTCCAGCTGTTGCAAAACTAAACAGCTGAAGGGGACCGGCGAAGAAGTCCACTTACCCTTCCGAGGCTCCAGCGACGATCGCTGTCGGAGATCGTCGCGCGGCAGTGTCGTGCAGCGCTGGATCCTACGGAAGCCGGTAAGTTGCGCAGGCTTCCCAACCAGGGTGCCTCCAGATGTTGCAAGACTACAACTCCCAGCATGCCTGGACAGCCAAAGGCTGTCTAGGCATGCTGGGAGTTGTAGTCTTGCAACATCTGGAGGCACCCTGGTTGGGAAACACTGTTTTAGGCCAGTGTTTCCCAGCCAGGTTGCCTCCAGATGTTGCAAAACTACAACTCCCAGCATGCCTAGACAGCCTTTGACTGTCCAGGCATGCTGGGACTTGTAGTTTTGCAACATCTGGAGGCACCCTGGTTGGGAAACAGTTTTAGGCCAGTGTTTCCCAGCCAGGTTGCCTCCAGATGTTGCAAAACTACAACTCCCAGCATGCCTAGACAGCCTTTGACTGTCCAGGCATGCTGGGACTTGTAGTTTTGCAACATCTGGAGGCATCCTGGTTGGGAAACGCTGTTTTAGGCCAGTGTTTCCCAGCCAGGTTGCCTCCAGATGTTGCAAAACTACAACTCCCAGCATGCCTAGACAGCCTTTGACTGTCCAGGCATGCTGGGACTTGTAGTTTTGCAACATCTGGAGGCACCCTGGTTGGGAAACACTGTTTTAGGCCAGTGTTTCCCAGCCAGGTTGCCTCCAGATGTTGCAAAACTACAACTCCCAGCATGCCTAGACAGCCTTTGACTGTCCAGGCATGCTGGGGCTTGTAGTTTTGCAACATCTGGAGGCACCCTGGTTGGGAAACACTGGCCTAAAACAGTGTTTCCCAACCAGGGTGCCTCCAGATGTTGCAAAACTACAAGTCCCAGGTTGGGAAACACTGTGCCCGGCCTCCGCCCCACCTTACTGTAAGGGCATGCTGGGAGTTGTAGTCCTGCAGCTGGGGGCAGGGGACAAGCTTGTCACTTGCCCACACATCTCCTGCACCACACAACTACAACTCCCAGCATGTCCTTACTGTAAGGGCATGCTGGCAGTTGTAGTCGTGCGGGGCGGGAGATGTGTGAGCAGGTGATAATAAATGTACTAACCCATTTTTTTCTTTTTCTTCTCATTTCAGATCCGTGTATCCTGTGGACTCCTTCGGATTCGGTGGACTTCTTCGATGACCAGCGTTTTTCTTTGTTTGATTTTAATAAAATGGTTAACGAGGGCTTGTGGGGGAGTGTTTTTTGTAATAAAAAATTTTTAAAACCTGTTTTTTTCTTACTTTACTAGACAGGCTTAGTAGTGGAAGCTGTCTTATAGACAGAGTCCATTACTAACCTGGGCTTAGCGCTAGCCACAAAAACAGCTAGCGCTAACCCCCTATTATTACCCCGGTACCCAACGCCACAGGGGTGCCGGGAAGAGCTGGTACCAACAGGCCTGGAGCGTCAAAAATGGCGCTCCTGGGCCTAAGCGGTAACAGGCTGGCGTTATTTAGGCTGGGGAGGGCCAGTAACAATGGTCCTCGCCCACCCTGGGAACGTCAGGCTGTTACTGTTTGGTTGGTATTTGGCTGAGAATGAAAATAGGGGGGACCCTATGGTTTTTTTTTTTTTAAATAAATAATTAAATATATTAAAAAAACGCATAGGGTCCCCCTATTTTTATTCTCAACCAAATACCAACCAAACAGTAACAGCCTGACGTTCCCAGGGTGGGCGAGGACCATTGTTACTGGCCCTCCCCAACCTAAATAACGCCAGCCTGTTACCGCCTAGGCCCAGGAGCGCCATTTTTGACGCTCCGGGCCTGTTGGTACCGGCTCTTCCCGGCACCCCTGTGGTGTTGGGTACCGGGGTAATAATTGGGGGTTAGCGCTAGCTGTTTTTGTGGCTAACGCTAAGCCCGGCTTAGTAATGGACTCAGTCTATAAGACAGCTTCCACTACTAAGCCTGTCAAGTAAAGTAAAATAAAAATAAAACACAACAGGTTTAAAAAAAAATTTATTACAAAAAACACTCCCCCACAAGCCCTCGTTAACCATTTTATTAACATCAAGCAAAGAAAAACGCTGGTCATCGAAGTAGTCCACCGAATCCGAAGGAGTCCACAGGATACACAGATCTGTAGAAGAAGTAACCAAAAAAAAAAAAAAATGTGTAAGTACATTTAGGGAGAAAAAAACTGTTAAAAAAATGTAATAAACACACACACTAAACGCCGTTTACCACTTCTGAGCCATAACTACAATTTACAGTGATCCCTCAACTTACAATGGCCTCAACATACAATAGTTTCAACATACAATGGTCTTTTCTGGACCATCGTAAGTTGAAACCAGACTCAACATACAATGCTACAGACAGTCCAGATCTGTAAAACGTGTCAATGGCTGGAAGAACCAACCAATCAAAATGGGCATTCACTGGTAAAACCCCTGTATTACTGAAGTGTATGCACTGACTGGTGTCTGGTATTACATGTTCTGTACACTTTACCTGTATCAGGGTTAGCTGCTCTTTTGGACACCAGGTGAGGGCGACTCCATTACTTGTTTGGGACATTGCCTGTACTGTACAGGACCCCTGAAGAAGCTCCTGTCCTCTACATAGACCAGTGTTTGCCAAGCAGGGTGGCCCCATCTTTTGCAAAACTACAACTCCCAGCATGCCCGGACAGCCTTTGGCTGTCCAGGCATGCTGGGAGTTATAGTTTTGCAACAGCTGGAGGCTCCCTGCTTGGGAAACACTGACATAGACAGTGATTTACAGCTCCCAGCAGATCTTTATTACTTTTATATGTAAGGATTTGCTTTATCTATATCAGTTATCTACTTATTTTTCTTTGTCACTTTTTCCTATTTTGGATGACATTTTGGTGCCTTTAGAACCAATTACCACGTTTCCATAGAGTTATGGTCTCAACATACAATGGTTTCAACTTACAATGGTTTTCCTGGAACCAATTAATATTGTAACTTGAGGGACCACTGTAGTTATTGAATTATTTAGATGTGGTGAAAAAGCTAAAAAAAAACTCAAAAACAAAAGATCCAGAAGGAAACCAGCAGCCAAACCTATTCAGACAGCAGGAAAAAGGAACAGACTATTTTTTCTACTACATGAAGTAAATTTCCCACTTTTGCCTATGTGTGCCAAATTTATTAATGCCGTGCAGCAATTTAGTAAATTTGTCGCACATAGTCAAAAATGAAGTAGAAAAAAAACAGGGTAAAAACCAGACTACATAGTAAAAGATTAGTAAATGCCCCCCAATGAGGGTATATTTACACGGCAGAATTTCTGGACGTGGACTCCGCATCAAATTAAAGACCAATAGACTTCAATGGTATTCTACATTACCATTTACACTTCAGAATTTCAGCATGTGGAATCCGCATAAGCCAGAAACCACCCAAATGAATGCGGACACGGAATTGGTGCGGATGTACAGAAATTCAGCCATGTGAATATATCCTTAGGACTCGTTCACATGAGCTGATTTATTTGCGGGTTTCCTGCTGCATGTTTGAAAGAGGGTGGGCTCTCCGCGGCTGTCTGCAGCAGATTTTCAGCTGCGGAAAATCTGCTGCAGAGCCTATTGACTAATGGGGTTTGTGGCGGATTTTCCGCATCGGAAATCCTGCAGCCGAAAATCTGTTGAGAACCCACAAATAAATCTGCTCATGTGAACGAGCCCGTAAGGTGTCTTGTGAAGATTTGAAATCTTCAGCCTGTGTTCATACATGCTGTGTTTTTGTAGCAATTAGCCAAAATTGCTGGAAAAATTTGCCATGTATTTTGCAAAAATCAGGACAAAAAATGCAGAATGTGAGCACAGGTGATGATGTCATACTTTAGTTAACAGGAAGTCAGCTGACCTAGGACTAACCAAATTCTATAACACATTGGGGGAGATTTATCAACACCTGTCCAGAGGAAAAGTTGCCCATAGCAACCAATCAGATCGCTTCTTTCATTTTTTAGGGGCCTTGTTAAAAATGAAAGATCTGATTGGTTGCTATGGGCAACTTTTCCTCTGGACAGGTGTTGATAAATCTCCCCCAATAAGAACTGGGATTTTCAGTGACCCATTTACAGTAATAACACAAGGATTGAGCTGTGCTGGAATAAATAGCGCTGTATGAATAGTCATTAGAGTGCTTCTTTAAAGGAAATCTGTCACCAGTGTCACCTGCACTAACCTGTTGGTATCGACAGGTTAGTGCAGGTGACACTAATGACAACTGTACTTACCTTGTCCCGGTCCGTGCAGTCGTTCTTCGGTAATCTTCTCCGGTTTCTTCAGCTCCGGGCCCGGCTTGAGGCATGGGCGGAGCTTAGTGACATCACTGCTGCTGATCTCTGCTGGGTCCCGCTGCTACAGAACAGCAGCGGTGAGGTCACTAAGCTCCACCCATGCCCCAAGCCGAAACGGGGACCGGGTCAAGGTAAGCACCATTGTCATCAGTGTCACCTGCACTACCTGTCGGTACCAACAGGTTAGTGCAGGTGACAGATTTCCTTAAATTTTCAAATTTTCGGGCCATAAAATGAAGCGCTTTTTTTTTGGGGGGGGGGGGGGGGGGGGGGGGGAGATGTTTATGTGCCAAACATGTCCTAAATAAAAAAGGAAGCCATTTTTCCATATATTGCTTTTGTTGCATTCAAAGTAGTGGCAAAAAAAAAAAAAAAAAAACTGGCCAAACCCAAAAAAAAGGGGTTAAAAATTTTTTGCCTCTCTTTTTGAAAGCTCATAACAGAATGTGAACATAGAAACACTGAATATATTTGGATTCGTAGTCATCACTCTGAGTCACTGAGAATGTGATGTAAAGAATATAAGCTGAAATGAATTGCTGCCTGATGTATTAGTCCAACATTCGACATTCTTTAAATATTGTATTAGTAGTGATCCTAAGTGACCTAGGAAAGGGAATGTGAACCAGGATTACATATGTGGAATTGTAAAAAAAAAATAAAAAAAACACTACGACTGTCTTACTGAAAGGGGTACTCCGCTGCTCAGCGTTTGGAACAAACTTTTCCAAACGCTGGAGCTCCTGACGTCATAGTCCCGCCCCCTCAATGCAAGTCATAGACTTGCATTGAAGGGGCGGGGCTATGACATCACGAGCTCCCGGTGCCAGCATTCGGAACAGTTTGTTCCAAATACTGAGCAGCGAAGTACATTTTAGGAACTGTCCAGAGGAAAAGGAAATCCCTATAGCAAACATGCTTTTCTGGACAGTTCCTAAAATGGACAGAGATGTCAGCAGAGAGCACTGTGCTCATGATGTCAGCAGACAGCTCTGTGTTTCAAAAAGAAACGAATTTCCGCTGTAGTATTCAGCAGCTAATAAGTACAGGAAGGATTAAGATTTGTTAATAGAAGAAATTTACAAAATCTGTTTAACTTTCTGGCACCGGTTGATTTAAAAAAAAAAAAAAAAAAAGTTTTTCACCAGAGTACCCCTTTAAGTATCATATCTGACCAGTATAATCCATTCCTTCACTTTATTGTGCCCTTTATTATCAAAGCTGCCCAATTCACTTTTCAATCATCCCACCGTTCACGCTAAAACACATCTGTATAGTTCTAAGGCAATCCAAATTTTACTCGATTGTCACTAATAGGGTGTTACTGGGGTTATGGAACCGTATTTAACCACCTTTTACATGGACTTCTGGATTTAATTTTACCTTGCTTGTAATCATGCATTATTTTTATTTTACTGTGCTATATCATTGTAAAGCCATAACATACCATACAGTACCACAATGCATTTTCTCTTAATCTCCTGACTGACCTCTTCACATCGATCTGGCCCTTTCTATGTATTTCAACTCTCTTCGTTCATTGTACAAAAACTCCATTGCAGTTTTGAAACCTGATGCCAATAAGGCTGCTTTCACACTATTAAATGTATCCATTTTAAAGATCCCTTCAATGTTCCGTTATAAAAAACCTGAAAATCGGCCGTTACAAAATCCCATACGGGCGTTAGAAAATCCCATTATAATCTATGGGATTTTTACATTATCTGTTTTAACCCGTTATAGCCAGTTATTAATAACGGACAGTATTTTGTGACGGGTGAATGAACGGAAGAAATAGTGCATGCCCGTTACTATTTTCCGTCATATGGAAGGTTGCAGGGCGGCCCAAGATATTACATCACTAGTAAGGTATTGAAAAAGGGAGCCTGTCTGCTTCAATGGGTGGAGCGACCGCTGGGTGGGAAGCAGATCATTCTCCACAGGGCTGCAGGGAATTGAAGTTTCATGAACAGCACGCATAGCTCAGGTGTGCTGCAAAGGGTGGCGTGACTGATGTGTGGGAGGGAGAAAAGTGACCTTACACTTACAAACAAGGGATCCTGGGGCTTGTAGTTGGAGGGAGGGAACTGCAACAGGAAATAGGCATTTCACAAAAAGCAAGCAGCATTATGGTGGAGTCACAAGACAGCCATTTAGCCCCAAGGCAAGCACGGACCCTTCCTAAGCACATTCATTACTGACTCGCAGGTATGCACAAAAAAATAAAATAATAATATTATGGTGGATAATTCCTTTAAGGGTGCATTCACACCACGTTTTTGCAATACAGTTCCCATATACGTTTCCACTGTGAAAACCGTACGGAATTATATTGATAACCGTATGCATTGACTCTCCCTTGAAAACCTTATGCAAAAAGATGCATCAGGTTGTGTTCGTTTTGCATCCTGTACGGTTTTGTGTCAGTTTTTTTTCCCCATACCCAAAACTGTAGTCTACCACGGTTTTTGGTCCTGGTGAAAAACTGTATTAAACCGTATACATTTTTTTTTTTTAACATGGGAGTCAATGGGAACCGTATGTGCGTACGGTTCCATCCGGTTTTCATTGTACGTTTTTTGACTTTGCACAGTTTTTTTTCTTGGAATTTCAATCAAACAAGTAAAACTTTATTCAAACTGGAGTGAAAAGTTAAAAACTTATACGTTTTTTTTCTTTAAAACGTATGCAACCGGACATCATTTTTCAAACCGTATACGGTTTTTAACTGTATACGGGTTGAAATTTGTACACAAGTTTTAATACAGTTTAGTCAGGTTTTGAGGAATCTGTTTTTCATCAAAAACCTGATTCGGGAACTGTATTGCAAAAACGTGGTGTGAATGCAGCCTAAGATCTACCTGAAAAACATCATGGTAATTAGATGATAAGTAATACGAATCTATTATTGGAGCACATAAACAAACGAAAACCATGTGTGATGTAAAAGTAATTCCAATCCTAAAAAAATATCTGTGTGTAAATGGCTATTTCTAACACGACTCACATATTTTGATTGATCAGTAAAATCTGTATTTTATAAACCACCTATAGCTGATCATACATGGGACACTGTGCACCTTATTCAACAACCGTTGTATGTGCCTTTGAACAATTTCCATGAAAAAACATGTTCATTTTGTGGAAAAGTTTTAATGGTTGCTCCACATCTAGATTTCAATTTTGTTTATGAAAAAAAAAAAAAAAAACACTGAAAAAGTGCACCAAAACACGTGAAAAGAAAAAGTGAGCAATTGTCCATAGTAACCAATTTCGGGGCAGAATGCTTATTGTTACATGTACCACCATTTTTTAGTCCTGAGCTGTATCAGGAATGGAATAATGCTTTCTGTTTAAGTGCTGTTTTAGGACAGGAGTCACCAGTAATACAGTTAAACTACTGTATCTAAAACTATATAAAAGAAGAAGAAGAAAAAAAGCACCCAGAGGCTCTACAGACTAAAGGAAGACTCAGTCCTTTGAACGGAAGTTTCACCACTTCACAAGACAGCAAGGCTCTCTGCTATTCTTTATCCCACCTGGACGTCTAGTCACAGACCCCACAAAAGTCCAAATTTTGGAGTGAAAGCTCATGAAACTTAAAGGGGTATTCTGGCTTTATACATCTTATCCCCTATCCAAAAGGATAGGGGATAAGACGTATGAAACCGAAATACCCCTTTAATTCTTTGTATAGAATCTTATGTTCTAACCAACTTGATCTGTGCTAGAAATATTTTCTGGATTTTGATAAAACACTAGCTTCTCATCTATATGAGTTCTCTGATGGTCAACAAAAACCCTTTTTTTGGAAAAACACTTTCCACACTCCAGGCAAGAATACTCTTTGGCATGAATTTTCCTATGGTCAACAAGAACGGATTTCTTAGAAAAACATTTGCCACATTCCAGACAAGAGAACGGCTTTTCACCTGTGTGACTTCGAAGGTGCTCAATAAGGTCCAATTTTCTGTTAAAACCTCTGCCACACTCCAAACAAGAAAAACGCTTTTGTGTGGTGTGAACTTTTTGATGGTCCACAAAAACGGACTTCTTGGAAAAACATTTTCCACATTCCACACACGAAAACGGTTTCTCCCCGGTGTGAATTCTCTGATGTTCGGCAAGAACCGATTTCCGGGTAAAACATTTACCACAATCCAAACATAAAAATGGTTTCTCCCCTGTGTGAGTTTTCTGATGGTCCACAAGACCAGACTTTTGAGTAAAACATTTCCCACATTCTGTACATGAAAACGGCTTCTCCCCTCTGTGAATTTTTTGATGTTCAACAAGACCCCACTTTTGGTTAAAACCTTTCCCACATTCCAGGCATTTATAGGGCTTCTCCCCTGTGTGAAGAATCTGATGTTCAACGAGAGATGATTTCCTGTTAAAACTTTTCCCACACTCCAAACATGGAAACGGCTTCCCCGTGTGAGTTCTTTGATGGTCGACAAGACTTGACTTCTTTGTAAATCGTTTCCCACAATCCAAACATAAAAAGGGCTTCTCTCCTGTGTGCATCTTCTGATGGTCAACAAGTCCTGATTTCTGGGTATAACATTTCCCACAGTCTAAACATGTAAATAGCTTCTCGCCTGTGTGTATTCTTTGATGTTTAACAAGATCAGATTTCAGAGTAAAACTTCTCCCACAGTCAGTACAAGAAAAAGGCTTCTCCCCTGTGTGAATTTTCTCATGTTTAGCAAGATCTTGTTTCTGAGTAAAACATTTCCCACATTCAGTACATGAAAATGGCCTTTCTCCTGTGTGAATTCTGTGATGCCTAACAAGATCCGATTTATGGATAAAGCATTTCCCACATTTTGAACATGAAAAGGGTCTCTCTCCTGTGTGGATTTTCTCATGTTCAATGAGACATGACTTCTGGGTAAAACATTTGCTACATTTCGAACATGAAAATGGTTTTTCCCCTGTGTGAGTTTTTTGATGCCCAAGAAGTCCTGACTTTTGGCTAAAACATTTCCCACACACCGAACATGAAAATGGCTTCTCGCCGGTATGGGTTCTCTGATGCTGAATTAGATTTGCTTTTCTGGCAAAGCCTTTCCCACAGTCCTGACATAAAAATGGTTTCTCTCCTGTGTGATTTTCTTGATGTCTAATAAGATCTTTTCTTTGTGTAAACCATTTCCGACACTCCAGACAGGGATACCGATTTCCTCCTGCAGAATTTGGTATAGTGTCATTTTCTGGGGATGAAAGCAGGTTCTTGCTGTAACCATCTGTGGGGGAAAAAAATGTGTTACTTTTATCTTTAGTACATAACCCCTCATCCTATAAAGCTCACATACAGCTATTCCCCTAACCGAGACTCATGTGCTTCTAGTTCTATGGAAGGAAACAGAAAAGTCTGACTACAAACTAGGAAATATGAAGACCTCTAGTTTAGAAAACAAAGCATACACTTACACAGACCGCTTCCAATGACACCTGAAATGTTCCAAAATCTTTACTTTTACTGCCATAATGCAGTGTGAGGATTGTGACATCCATTTTTTGAGAGTTGCAAGTCCTCTTGCGCCTGCATGCTCAGCCAAACTATTAATATTTTTGCCTGAATCCAACATTCCCCAGTTCACTATTTAAATGGCCACTGTCCGATTCAAAAACTTTTTATAATTTTTTACATCTTGGCAAAACATTAACCTTTCTAATATACTTCATAAGAAAAATGTAAACAACAACAAAAAACGTGGTCTCAAATGGCTGGAGGTGCTCAACCCCAAATGTGGTTGTGCATTTATACTGGGGGAGCAGATCCTGCCCTTGTAGTCCGTTGCTAGGGGCGATCCCCAGCATAAAAATGCATACAATGGAGGATGCCTGCAGCGGACTACAAGTGCCACAATAGAATCCTACACCAGATAGACGGTGTGGATGTGTAACAATTAGAATAATACAATACAGGAATATGGGTGTACTACTGTGGTAGATGTAAACAATGACATTGGCTAATCCCTCAACACTGATGTTAAAATTGAGACATTTGCCAGTGTATCCTTATATGAAGGACACACCAGCGCCCGCACACCAACGCCAAGGTTTCTCAAATGGCGTGGGACCCAACGCTAAACCTACCTGTGCGTGAAAAGCAAAACAGGGGCCAGTGGGCAATTACGGCCGCATTAGGTGGATTCACAGCATCCTCCCAGGTACCCTCCAGCGTGACTAAACACACATACAATGGGAGGGGGAGGAAAACTGCAAACCCCACCTGAGTTGGCTAATATAGGTGCATGGCCTCACAGGTGCTACCCTAATGCTGCCTGGATAATGTTCAAGGCGCATTACATATGGAGTTTACACACCTCCAAGTACAAAATGTAAACAACAACAAAAAACGTGGTCTCAAATGGCTGGAGGTGCTCAACCCCAAATGCGGTTGTGCATTTATACTGGGGGAGCAGATCCTGCCCTTGCAGTCCGTTGCTAGGGGCGATCCCCAGCATAAAAATGCATACAATGGAAGATGCCTGCAGCGGACTACAAGTGCCACAATAGAATCCTACACCAGATAAACAGTGTGGATGTGTAACAATTAGAATACAATACAGGAATATGGGCGCACTACTGTGGTAGATGTATACAATGACATTGGCTATCCCTAAACACTGATGTTAAAATTGAGACATTAGCCAGTATATCCTTATATGAAGGACATACCAGAGCCCGCACACCAACGCCAAGGTTTCTCAAATGGCACGGGAACTAGCGCTAATGCGGCCGTAATTGCCCACTGGCCCCTGTTTAGGTTATCACGCACAGGTAGGTTTAGCGCTAGGTCCTGCGTCATTTGAGAAACCTTGGCATTAGTGTGCAGGCTCTGGTATGTCCTTCATATAAGGATATACTGGGGAATGTCTCAATTTTAACATCAGTGTTGAGGGATAGCCAATGTCACTGTATACAGCTACCACAGTAGTGCACCCATATTCCTGTATTGTATTGTTCATAAGAAAAATGTATTTCCTTTTTATAGAAATCATGGCTTATAAAATCATGGCTTTGCCCAAGCTGAAACACAGACATGGACAAAGTCCAGTAAGTGAGGGTGGGCTAGCACTCCTCTGTGCTCTCTCCTGTCTGATAGGACTCCTCTGTACTCTCTCCTGTGTGATAGCACTCCTCTGTGCTCTCTCCTGTTTGATAGGAAGCCTCTGTGCTCTCTTCTGTACTATCAAACAGGAGAGAGCACAGAGGAGTCCTATCAGACAGGAGCGAGCACAGAGGAGTGCTATCAGACAGGAGCGAGCACAGAGGAGTGCTATCAGACAGGAGAGAGCACAGAGGAGTCCTATCATTGAGGAGAGAGCACAGAGGAGTCCTATCAGACAGGAGCGAGCACAGAGGAGTGCTATCAGACAGGAGCGAGCACAGAGGAGTGCTATCAGACAGGAGAGAGCACAGAGGAGTACTATCATTGAGGAGAGAGCACAGAGGAGTCCTATCAGACAGGAGAGAGCACAGAGGAGTCCTATCATTGAGGAGAGAGCACAGAGGAGTCCTATCAGATAGGAGAGAGCACAGAGGAGTATTATCAGACAGGAGCGAGCACAGAGGAGTCATATCAGACAGGAGAGAGCACAGAGGAGTGCTATCAGACAGGAGAGAGCACAGAGGAGTGCGAGCCCACCCTCACTTACTGGACTTTTTCCATACCTGTGCTTCAGCTTGGACAAAGCCATGATTTCTATAAAAAAGGAAATTAACATTTCTAATATACTTCATAAGAAAATTTTATGTTTTGCCAAGATGTACAACATAGAAAAAGGTTTTATATCTGACAGTGCCCATTTAACATGTCACACGATATGATTTTCACCAATTTTTGTACTCTTCTTTCCCACTTTTGAGATCACAATCTCCTTTCCTCTACAATGCCATCACTTTTGGCGTCCTACCTATATAATCTACTTGTTAAGGCTCCTTGCAGATTTGTTTATTTATTTTCTAAACATATTCCATGGTTTTCTATGGGTGCACAAAGGTCAAAGTGTGTCAAAACAAAACTGGTTAAAAGCAAAGGTTTTTTTTTTCTATTCGTTACGCTACAAAAAGTGAAGATATATATATATTAGAGCTGCAACGATTAATTGATAAAATCGATTAAATTAGATAACGGGATTAGTTGTCGATGATTACAGTTATCGAATAATCGCCCCAATTCGTTGTCCACAGCCACGAGGCTGCTGCGGGATTTTCATGACTCACGCCTGACCGCAGCAGCCTTTGTGGAAATTGTATCGCCCGACGCCCAGGACATGCAGTTCAGGGTGCCGGGCAGGTGAATTCTTCAGGCATTTAGCCCTGCTTCAGACAACCAGGGACAAATGCCTGAGGAATTCACATATAACGGGGCAATGGGTTTTTACCTTTAATTAAGCTCCTCTAGGCTGCAGCTGTGCGCTGCAGCCTATAGCAAGCCGCGCGGGATGACAGCACCCCAGATGCGGTCCAGTACCAACAGTGACCACCGAGCCCCTGAGCCTGCCGGAGCGCACATGGGGGCGGAGGACAGGTAGCAGGGGATCAGAGAGGAGGGGAGGTTTGGTAATAATGTGGTACAGGAGAGGGGAGGGGGGGTTGGGCTGAAATATCATGACACAGGGGCATTAGAGGAGGGGTATAATGACACTGGGGGCATCAGAGGGTGTGAATATAATGACACATGGGGAATCAGAGGGGGTGAATATAATGACACAGGGCATCAGAGGGGGGAAATATAATGACACAGGAGTCATTAGAGGGGGTATAATGGCCCCTATGTGTATATCGGTGTGCAGTGCACACCACTTTCCCCATGGGGGTATGTGCAGAGCATTGCATCCTAGTGTTTGTAGTACTACAGACATGGGTCAGGTGCAATGCTCTGCAGTCTGCACATACCCCCATGTGTATAGGAGTGCTATATAAAAAAAAAAAAAAAAAAAAAAAAAAAAAAAAGCTGAAAAAAAGTTGAAAAAAAAAA
Organism: Hyla sarda; assembly: GCF_029499605.1. Taxonomy (NCBI): domain Eukaryota; kingdom Metazoa; phylum Chordata; class Amphibia; order Anura; family Hylidae; genus Hyla; species Hyla sarda. The sequence goes on along the minus strand of NC_079195.1, from coordinate 192,869,941 downwards.
TGTATAATAATAATGTAAATAAACCGCTCCACCAATAAAAATTAGCTCCCCCTCTTCCTATTGCTATACAAAAAGTAAAAAAATAAAATAAAATCTGATAACATATCTGATACTGCAGCATGGCTAACTGTCTGAACTATTAAAACTAAATGTTGGTAAATCATAAACATTTTATTTTAATAGTTCAGACAGTTACCCATGCAGCAGTATAAAATTTACGCTGGTTTCTGTACAGGATCATTAAAGCGCAACTGTCATGGAAATTATACCCCCCAGACTAATACCATGATAGTATAGATGATGATACGTGTAATGCAGCTGTACTTTTGGCTGCTGTTTATCACTCTATCAGCCAGAAAATAGTTTTATCGTACGGTCAGATACAGTCAGATAGGCGTGGCTGGGGATCGTAATGCCCCACCTCCGCCACACCTATCCCCTGTAAGTGAGCGCTGGACCACTGTGTGATTGACACACAGGTCCCCACCCCCCGATGTCCATGATGTGCGGGCCGGCATGACTCCACTGAGCCCATACATATAATGTGCACCTTTATGTTATATGAAATACAGTGCCCGTACTTCTATTCTTTCTTCTCATGGTGCCGGAGACGCGCTGCTTCTGCTCTCACTATAGGCAGTGAGCCACACTGGAGGGTATCTGGGGGGAGGCTGTAAGTCGGCCTAATGCCGTAATTGCCCACTGGCCCCTGTTTTGCTTATCACGCACAGGTAGGTTTAGCGTTAGGTCCCACGCCATTTGAGAAACCTTGGCGTTGGTGTGCGGGCTCTGGTATGTCCTTCATATAAAGGATATACTGGCGAATGTCTCAATTTTAACATCAGTGTTGAGGGATAGCCAATGTCACTGTATACAGCTACCACATAGATAATATATACAGGAATATAGGTACACTATCAGAAAAGGAAAAACGTCAAGAAGTGTTTTGGTATATATATATATATATATTATACCCGAAACCTTCTCCGATAGGTGCTCACATATAACTTCTTATCTTATGTTTGACAATAGTTCTCATAGGACCTAACTTGTGGCAGTCCCTCATCTTGAATTAACTTCATGAGATAAGGGAATAATCCTCCTGACTAGGAGTCCTCCATGGCTCACCTATACCAATAAATACAGGGATTTCTTCCTCTTCTTCTTTACACTGCTTATCGTCCATGAAATACATATCATCCTCCTCCTCCTCCTCCTCTTCTTCTTCATCGACAACTTTAACTTTAATATCAAGTAGATCTTCATCCTGATACGTGCATAAAAAAATACAAGTTTTAAAACAAATGGAATTTCTAGAACAGTACCCGTGGCCCCCCCAAACATCCTGCGTTTCTTTAACACTGTGATAGCGTAGGGTGCCCCCACCCCCAGAGAGAGCACGTACTGTTACCCCCATCATTCCCTATACTAACTAGCAGGATCTTACAAAATGACATACATCTTATGTCTTACAATATGCGCAGCCTATCACCGGCCGAGGAGAGATGTTTCAAGCCCAAGAAGCACAGAGACGAGCAGCAGCAGAGGAACGGGACGCCGATACCGGAGCAAAAGGGGGCATGTAGGATGGTTTGTTTTTTTGTTTTTGCAGCCCGAGTACAGGGGGACATAAGTTTTACACTGCATATCTCCTTTCATGCAAAGTTTTGTTTAAAGCATAGGGCCCATTTCATTATACAAAACTGAACAAAAGGCAGAGTACATGCTGAGACCCCAACTCCTTGTACCTGATTGTCCTCAGAACCATTGAGATCTTCATCTATACCTTCTTGTGAACACAGAGGACTGGAACAGGTCTCAGGTGGATCTCTCTCACTGGACTCATCTGTAAGAAACACAAATCTTGGATATGAGTTTGTGGTCACATGTGTGGAACCCAGCATTTTACAGATTCATGCTGAAGAGCAATATAAACTCTATGGTAAGAGAATATTTGGGCCACAAATTCATATTTTCTAAATTCCATCTGCTGTGTAGACAACCCTTATCTGTTGTGCTTGAGAAGCACACTTCTAGACATGAGATTGGTGGTTCTCCCAAGAGAATGAAGAGATCCTGTTACCTCTCCTTTAAAGGGGTACTCTGGCCCCAAGACATCTTATCCCCTATCCAAAGGATAGGGGATAAGATGTCTGATTGCGGGGGTCCCACCGCGATCTCTGTGCAGAACCCAACATTCGTTTAGAACGCTTGGAGTGGCAGCGGGGGTCGTGAAGTCACTGTAACGCCCCTCGTGATGTCACGCCACGCCCCCTCCAGCAAGTCTATGGACTTGCATTGAGGGGGCGTGATGTGATGTCACAACCCCAGCCACCTGCTCCAAGCGTTCGGAACAAAATGTTCCGAACGCTGGGGCATTGGAGTACCCCTTTAAATGCCATCTGTTTTCCTTCTTTATTGTCTTTTATCTTTGGAGTCAGAAGTGAGGACCTATTTGCTTTCAGTGCTCTGTGAGAAGCTCTTTTTAGTATTTTATTAGGATATCCCCTGTTCTTTAATCTAGTGCGAAATTCATCAGCTTTACTTCTAAATTCTTCCAAAGTAGAACAATTTCTCCTAATACGGAGGTACTGTCCCGTTGGAATTCCCTGCTTCAGTGGGCGCGGATGGCAACTGTCCCACTGAAGCAGGGAATTCGTGGCTGTTTCTTTTCGGAAAACTGTGGTCTGAACATTTCTGTCTTTTGTGACCCAAATTTTTAAATCCAGGAACACCATACTCTCAGCACTGATTGGTGCTCGTGAATTTAAGTCCTAATTGGTTTACATTCAGCTCCCTCACAAAGGCCTCAAACATCTCTTTAGTGGACGACCAAATGATCAGGATGTCGTCAATGAATCTAAGCCACAATGTTATGTGACTAGTCCATGACGACATCCTGTCACTAAAAACCACTTGGTCCTCCCACCAGCCGAGGTACAGATTAGCGTAACTGGGGGAGCAGGGGCTCCCCATCGCTGTACCTCGGCTTTGGTGGAAAGACTCTCCTTCAAATTGGAAGTAGTTTTTTGTAAGAACAAATGTTAATAGTGCCATTACCAGTTTGTTATGTGGGATGTATGGATTCCCTCTCGTCTTGAGGAAGGACTCCACTGCCTCCAGCCCCTTGCTGTGGGGGATGGAGGAGTATAGAGCCTCTATACGTCCCAGAATGAGGTCACCTTACCATGGTGGGACGGTCCACGCTATTTGGCATATTCCAGAAATGATTTGTGGTCAGGTAAGTCATTCTGTAACATTTTCACACTGTGGATCACTTCCTATTCATTTAGGGTGTATTCACACTTTGATCCCCAATTTACATGCTACACATCTCATAACAACAATCGTATATCATTATTCCTAAGGGATGAATTACAGGAACTGTATATAGAGGTTATTACTCACCTGTAGTTTTGTCATTTGAATGTTCCATCTCCATAAAATAGGAGTCGTCATCATCATCATCATCATCAAAATCTTCTATTTTAATATTGAGTAAACTTTCATTCTAAATAGTGCAAATTCAACAAAAGAATACCAGAGGGTAAGGACTGCATGGCTCCACTACAGAATAATATCAAGTATATATTGAGACCTCAGCTCCATGTACCTGATGATCCTGTGGGATGCTGAGATCTTCTGCTACACAATCCTGGGGACTAGGAGATCTCTCGATACGATATCTCTTACTGGATCTATCTGTAGTAAGAAAACACACACAGTGAATACACTTTGGAAGGGGATTTACTAAGAGCGGGGTTTTATAGGCCGGCATTATGTAAAATCCTGCCCCTGTCAGCAGCGCTGGATCTATAAAGAGGCGCCGGCTGCTCAATAAATCTGGCCCTATTGTGGCTGCCAGTAAAAACACAGGGCCACAAAGATCCCCAACACATGGCAAGTTAACGACACATGACCATTTTGACAGCTGCATCTAAACGGACATTTTACCATTTGTCACCGGTGGTGCAGATTGCCTCTTGGCAGCAGGATGGGGGGGGGGGGAGCAATCAGTTGTCACATTAGCCTGTGGCCTCTATGGCTGCTGCAAATGCTCTATCCAGCAATAGAGGAGTCTCCGCAACCACATGTGATGGATCAATGCAATATAGATGTACTGCATTGATCTGTATAAACAATCTAATGATTGCTTATGCAAGTACTTTAGGGTGGACTAAAAAGGTGAAGAAAAAAAAAAACAACATTTATAAATGTTTAAACTATAACTAAACCCCTCCTATAATAAAAATTAAAGTCTTTAAATCCCTCTCCTTTCCCATTTTTTCATATAAAAAATGTAATAGATAAAAAAATAAAAAAAATACATCATTGGTATTGCCGCTTGCGTAACTGTTTGAACTATTAAAATATAACATTATTGATCCCACATGGCAAACGGCATAATTGTACCAGATATATTGGGTATAATTGTATTTTTATTAAACTAACGTGTCCGTTTGACTGCACATTGAACTAGTTGTGCTGTATTTTTTCACTACAAAGTATAATTTGTCCTGCATAAAACAAGCCCCCCCCCCCCCCTATGGGTCTGAAGAATAAAAAATAAATAAAAAAAGGAGTAGAGGCTATAAGAAAAAAAACGAAAAATGAAAAATTGGCCAGTTTTTGAAGGGGTTAAAAAGTTGCAGGCCTAGCTTTACTCCTTCATGACACAATCAATATTCATTTTTTCCTTTGCACCATTTAAAAGCCTTAAAGGGGTACTCCGGCGCTTAGACATCTTATCCCCTATCCAAAGGATAGGGGATAAGATGCCTGATCACGGGGGTCCCGTGTCACTATGCTCCGTCCTTGTGGTTGAGATGGACTCAGCCTGAGGACCTCCAGCGGTTCCGGAAGCCGCTAAAGGTGGGTAATGCATGGTACATCCCAGGGGTCACCAGCGGCGGGACCCCCCGCAATCTGACATCTTATCCCCTATCCTTTGGATAGGGAATAAGATGTCTAGGGGCGGAGCACCTCTTTAACTTAAATTTTCCATCCACATGGCCATATTATGGCTTATTCTATGCCGGACCAATTTTATCACAGAATCTATGGTGAAACTGGAGGGAGGGGGGGGGGGGGTTGTTTTTACACAGTTCTCTTTAATCCATAGGTCAGTAGGATTACAGCAATACCCAATTTATATTGGTTTCATTTTCTTTTTCTACTTACTTTTTTTACTTTCTTTAAAAAAAAAAAAAAATGTCACCAGCTGTAATTTGTCCTTTTATATGCCGTGACTGCTCTTGATTGTGGTATTTACAGGACTAAGTGACTGACATCAGCGTGTTTGCTGGTGCTGATCACCTACAGCGAGTGCTGGCTGCTGATAGCAGCCGACACCCATTGTCTATGATGAGAGCTCACGTCACGGTCCCTGATTTATGTCATGTGTCATTAAACGGGCAGATTAGGGCAATTCAATAATAAAGCTCCCCCGATATGTGTATTCTATGGGCTAATTTATGTATCCAAAATCACACCATGGGGAGATTTTTCAAAACCTGTGCAGAGGAAAAGTTGCCCAGTTACCCATAGCAACCAATCAGATTGCTTCTTTCATTTTTTAAAGGGCCTGTACAAAATGAAAGCAGCGATCTGATTGGTTGCTATGGGCAACTAGTCAATTTTTCCTCTGCACAGGTTTTGATAAATCTCCCCCCCATGAAACTAGTCTTTGTAATAATAAAACTCTCTTACCTGTTGTTGCGGGGAGCAGGGGCTTCTCCATGATAATGCCCTTGTATAGATCCTTGTGTTCTTTTAAATACTCCCACTCCTCCACGGAAAAATTGATTGTTATATCGTGACACCTTATAGGAACCTGACACACACAATGACACAGTCATCATCCGTTATCCCTTGTAGAGATGAGCGAACTTACAGTAAATTCGATTCGTCACGAACATCTCGGCTCGGCAGTTGATGGCTTATCCTGCGTAAATGTGTTCAGCTTTCCGGTGCTCCGGTGGGCTGGAAAAGGTGGATACAGTCCTAGGAAAGAGTCTCCTAGGACTGTATCCACCTTTTCCAGCCCACGGGAGCACCTGAAAGCTGAACTAATTTATGCAGGAAAAGGCATCAACTGCCGAGCCGAGAAGTTCGTGACAAATCGAATTTACTGTAAGTTCGCTCATCTCTAATCCCTTGTATTACTATATAGCAGTGGTCTCCAACCTGCGGACCTCCAGATGTTGCAAAACTACAACTCCCAGCATGCCCGGACAGCCGTTGGCTGTCCGGGCATGCTGAGAGTTGTAGTTTTGGAACATCTGGAGGGCCGCAGGTTGGAGACCACTGCTATATAGTATCTCAGCATTCCCAGCAGCACTCACCTCTCCGGTCAGCAGCTCGGTTATCTCCTTGATGAGTTCTAGGATCTTCTGGTCAATGTTCTTCTCATGTCTCCATGAATAAGTCTTCCTGAAGGAGTTTTTGGTCCTGCTCCATTCTCTTAACACACAGGGACAGCGGCTTGAGATCACACACTCTCCAGATGTCTTGCTCACCACCATATAGTCCTGTGTACGGAGAGAGAAACACTGATAAATGTTACAACATTCAATGACAGTATCTCTAGCCTCTCAGGTCATGTCCCGACTAGTAACAGAAGTAAGACTGATGCCTTGTAGAGATGAGCGACCTTACAGTAAATTTGATTCGTCACGAACTTCTCGGCTCAGCAGTTGATGACTTATCCTGCCTAAATTAGTTCAGCTTTCAGGTGCTCCGGTGGGCTGGAAAAGGTGGATACAGTCCTAGGAGACTCTTTCCTAGGACTGTATCCACCTTTTCCAGCCCACCGGAGCACCTGAAAGCTGAACTAATTTATGCAGGATAAGTCATCAACTGCCGAGCTGAGAAGTTTGTGACGAATCGAATTTACTGTAAATTCGCTCATCTCTAATGCCTTGTCATGTAATTCCCAGAATCCCTTACATCTCCGGTAAGCAGGCAGATAATCTCCAGGGTGAGGTTTAATATCTTCTCAGTCCTCTTGTTCCTGTTGTGGTCCATCCGTGGTGAGACAGGCAGGACCATTATCTCGTAAAGGACCCTACACTGTAGGAACCTGATTGGGGAAAAAGAGGACTGATTCTAAAACCACATAACAGACGACTGAGGAGATGTTAAATTACTTCTATTTAAAAATCTTAATCCTTCCAGTACTTATAAGCTGCTGTATGTTCTACAGGAAGTACCCCTTTAAGTTTCATCACCTCTGTCCATGTCAGGAACTGTCCAGAGTAGGAGCAAATCCTCATAGCAAACCTCTCCTGCTCTGGACAGTTCCTGACATGGACAGAGGTCAGAAACTTAGAGGGCTACTTCCTGTAGAACATACAGCAGCTGATAAGTACTGGAAGGATTAAGATTTTTAAATAGAAGTAATAAATAATAAGAAATAAAAAATAAAATAAATAAATTCCACCGGAGTACCCCTTTAAAGAGTGGGCCCTTTAAAGCGTTACTGTCATTAGTAAGAAATTTTTTCAAAATGCTCAAGACAGTGTAGTAATGTGCCCCAAGACCTGTATACATAACGGGGGGAGAGTTATCAAAATCTGTGCAGAGGAAAATTTGCCCAGTTGCCCATTGCAACCAATCAGATCACTTCTCATTTCTAACGAGGCCTCTGCAAAATGAAAGAAGCGATCTGATTGGCTGCTATGGGCAACTGGGCAAATTTTCCTCGGCACAGGTTTTGATAAATCTCCCTCAATGTGCGTGTTTTTCTATGTAAAATACCTTTTGATCTATGTATTACTATGTTCACTCTGCTTGCGGATCCCCCAAAAGGTGTTTCTTCAGAGCCCTAACAAACTTGCTCCTTTTCTCCCCCCCCCTCCCTCCCTCTTCTTTGCCATGAGGTCCGCACAAACAATTCACATTTGCAAAACTTTGTGCCCAAAGTGCATGCTTTATATATAACTAATGCAGCCATGTGAACCTATATGGTGTAAATACACAATAAATACGTTTATAAAATGACCAAAGAGAAATCATTTTGCATATAAATAATTATTTAGCACCTTGTTTTGCTTGTCAGTGGGCACTGAAATGCTTCTCTTCTATAAAGACTGCAAGCAGTCTGGTTCTTACGGGTGTTTCCGCTCACACTGGTGAAAGCTGGATTACACTGCTCTGAGGCACAGCCAAGAGACATCCGCATCTCCCTCCCCTTCACCTTAGAAAAATAGTCCAAAATACCTAGTTTCTAGGACTAAAAAAAAATTGGCTTCCAGGGTTAATTTTCAAAATTAAAGAGACAGAGACCACTAGTGTTTTTTTTTAATTATTATTATTTTTTTTTTACATCTTTAGCAATCACATTTTTTATTGAAGTGTATTATGAAAATGCTTAGCTTTTAAGGAAGCATTAAATGTAAGGCTCTTTTCACACTAGTGATTTTACCGTTATTGAAGTTCCGTCGCGATTTTCGGCGAAACCCAGCTGTTACAAAACCCCTGACGGCAGAGACTAAATTGCATTGCAGCCTATGGGTTTTTTTTAACTGCCCGTTTGCACCCGTATATGCCCGTAATTCATTACGGACATTATACAGTGACGGGACATCGTGGCGGAAAAATTACTGCATGCGATTTTCTGCTATTCCGGGCTGATCAGGTCTCTGGTGACCTGATCATCCGGAAAATAGGGATGATCGGAGCTGTCAGGGACAGCCCTGATTATCCTGAGGGATAGGAGTGAGGTCGCAGTGCAGCGATCTCCTCCTATCCCCTGCCATTGGTCAGAACTGATTCTGACCAATGGCAGGGTAGGACAGTGGGTTGCCATGGCAACCCCCCTTCTGCCCAACCCTGGATGTCGAGGGGAACGTGGGGAGAAGATGGAGGCCGGTACCTGGAGGAGAAGATGCCTGGGGACCCCGGATCATCGCTGGAGACTGCTGGATCCTGGCACAGGTAAGGAAACTATGGTGTGGGGGGAATGAAAGTGAAAGGCTGTCTGGGCATGCTGGGAGTTGTAGTTTTGCAACATCTGGAGGGTCACAGTTTGGAGACCACTGTTACAGTGGTGCCCAAATGGTAGCCCTCCAGATGTTGCCAAACTACAACTCTCAGCATGCCTAGACTGCCCAGGCATGCTGGGAGTTGTAGTTCTGTAACATCTGTCCTAGAGATGAGCGAACTTACAGTAAATTCAATTCATCACGAACTTCTCGGCTCGGCAGTTGATGCCTTTTCCTGCATAAATTAGTTCAGCCTTCAGGTGCTCCGGTGGGCTGGAAAAGGTGGATACATTCCTAGGAAAGAGTCTCCTAGGACTGTATCCACCTTTTCCAGCCCACCGGAGCACCTGAAAGCTGAACTAATTTATGCAGGAAAAGGCATCAACTGCCGAGCCGAGAAGTTCGTGAAGAATCGAATTTACTGTAAGTTCGCTCATCTCTAATCTGTCCCTTCAGAATTTGCAATTTTCATGAAATTTTTGAAAATTGCTGCTCTACTTTGAAGCCCTCTAATTTTTTCAAAAAGCTAAAATATGTCCATTTTATGATGCCAACATAAAGTGGACATATTGTATTTGTGAATAAAAATAAAATTTATTTGGAATATCCATTTTCCTTACAAGTAGAGAGCTTCAAAGTTAGAAAAATGCAAAATTTTCATGAAATTTGGGGATTTTTCACCAAAAAAGGATGCAAGTAATGCCGAAAATTTACCACCAAAATAAAGTAGAATATGTCACGAAAAAACTGTCTCAGAATCAGAATATTCGGTAAAAGCGTTTTCGAGTTATTAATTCGTAAAGTGACGGTGGTCAGAATTGCGAAAAAGGGCTCAGTCCTTAAGGTGAAAAAGGGCTGCGTCCTTAAGGGGTTAAGAACAGTTTTCCACCAGCTGTTGCTGGGAGTTGTAGTTTTGCAACAGCTGGAGGCACCCAGTTTGGAAGACACTGCCCTAACTGCTTTAAAAAAATTGTAATAAATAAAAAAAAGGGGTCTTGATTAAGAGTTGAATAACACCTTTCCTGGGAGGTTTTACTGTATCTCTGTGTATGTAATTGAGAAAGTCTTCATGACAACGATCAGTACGAAATTTTCCCGGTGGAATTCTGCTTGCAACAACTGCCCCCAGAATCTGCATTTCATGTCCATGTGGACATTAAAGGGGTATTCCCGGACATTTTCTTATATCAACTGGCTCCAGAAAGTGAAACAGATTTGTAAATTACTTCTATTAAAACCCTTTAGTATGAGGGAGCGTCTTAGTGTGATTTTAGGCATGCTATTTACCGTATATTCAAGTCCAACCAACCTCCCTGATGATGCGAGTAGCGAAACGGCGTTGGGGTGGTGCGTGACCATATACATGTGAGTACAACAGCAGATCTACACATTGCTAGTGACAAGCTATTGTTTCCTTTGCTTTCATCACAGGGGTTAGCATGGTGCAATGGGGTTGGTAGGTGGTTTTTAGCTACTGTGTCTCCCCTGTACCTCTTTCCCATTATTTAGCTATTCACACCATTTGTTGATAGCTGCTGTATCACAGCGTTTGTCTCCTTATAACCTTATTTATGTCTGTGTAGTTTCTTTGGGCTTTTTCATATATATGTATTACCATTTTTACTACTTACCACGAGCGTACTATTACACAGAGATCAATGGTTAGGTGCACGATGTATCTGTTGGTCTCTGCACTTTTTACTGACTGCTGCTGAATCCTTTTTAATTACGTTTTATATTAATGTCTGTGTTTCAAATAAAGATTTTTCTATTTTTCATAACTTTTTGAGTTTGGTGGCTTTTCACTGATAGGATATTATTCATGTGGTTCACACCAAACATTTGTTGCTTTTTTTCAACTATATTGGCTGCATTATTGGCTTACATTCCCTAAGTATAGCAGGAGGGTAGGGGGTACCTAGGGCGAGGCTTGGCAAATTTGTTATGAATCTAGGAGCCAAAGAATAAAAAATAGGTTAGGATTAGAGATGAGCGAACTTACAGTAAATTCTATTCGTCACAAACTTTTCGGCTTGGCAGTTGATGACTTTTCCTGCATAAATTAGTTCAGCTTTCCGGTGCTCCGGTGGGCTGGAAAAGGTGGATACAGTCCTAGGAGACTCTTTCCTAGGAATGTATCCACCTTTTCCAGCCCACCGGAGCACCTGAAAGCTGAACTAATTTATGCAGGAAAAGTCATCAACTGCCGAGAAGTTCGTGACGAATCGAATTTACTGTAAGTTCGCTCATCTCTAGTTAGGATCCAGGATGCTGCACCCCAGCAATGTGATGATATGGACAGACATTAGTTTCCCCTCATCCCTCCCTGTGTCTCAGTCAGTGTCCCCTCATCTCTCCCCATCTAACAGTCATTGTTGTCCTCGCATCCCTCCCTGTGTCAGTCATTAGTGTTCCCCTACCTCCCTGTGTTACAGTCACAATCATTAATATTTATATCCCCTCAACTGTCACGATCATTAGCATCCCTATCATCTCCCCTCAAGTGTCACAATCATTAGGGTCCCCCTGATCTTTGAAAAAAAAAAAAAAAGACAACATTCACTTACCTCCACCTCAGTTCCCTCCAACATTAAATCTCAGTGGATCACTGGTGACAGCCACAGCAAATCACCGTCTCTGCTGTCACCTGAGGTCCACTATTTATGTAACGTCGGAGCGCTGACCTGAGGCAAAACAGGGGATCAGTGAGGGAACGGATGTGAAGTTAAGTAAAACAGCTTTTTTTTTTGTTTAAGATGAACAACCCCTATTGGAAAAGGGCTGACAAAAACCTAGACGCCACAATGAAATTCTTAGTCGCCATGTCAACCTGGCACCTGGGATTTGTCAAGCCCTAATGTAAAGACATAAACCATACCTATACAGGAAAAACACATCCATATTTCACCACAGTGCTGATAAGTTGAACAGGTAAGCCGAAATAAATGTATCCAAAATGGAGCAGAAACAAAACTCCTAAAATTTTGTATTACAACTTCTGTGATGTCACTGGATTTGTGATGTCACTGGAGGGGCGGAGCGATCTTTGTTTACAGTACTGCTGGTTGTTAATGTGAACTGACCCTGGAAACCAGTCCATCTCTGTAACAAGTAACAGTAGCCAACAATGGATGGGGCTGCCATTGTGATCAGTATTAGAAAGGATCAGTGAGAAGATAATAGGGTGTCCAGTACTGTCTGCTGAGGTCACAACACACAAGGGGAAATAACCGCAGCACCGGCGGATGCAACAATAACGAAATCATACATACCCAGAGCAGGAGATTATCTGTATCTGCTCAATCAGAGAGGATGAAGGACCTGCAGTGACGTCAGCATCACGTGATCACTCACATGAGGGAGCGGGACTGAGCGCTCTCAAGTTTAATATTGTGAAGGACCTGTGATGATGTCACGCCACGTGATTAGACAGCGATCAGTAATTGGCTGGGGGAAGTTTTCTACAAAGAGCAGTATATGAGTGCAACTGCACACTATCCCTGAGATTTATCAATATGCAATGTAAATACTACCAGAATACTACAGTATACACGATATTATACACATGTCCTCTCATAGGTTATACTTACAACTGGATATGATGGTACTTGTAGTTCTCTTCATATAAACCCCTACACCAGTGGTTGCGAAACTTCAACTCCCGGCCGTTGGCTGTCTGGGCTTGCTGGGACTTGTAGTTTTATAGCAGCTAGAGGACCACAGTTTGGGGACCTAAGCCCAATACCAGTGTTTCCCAAACTGTGTCTCCAGCTGTTGCAAAACTACAACTCCCAGCATGCCTGGACCGCCAGAGGCTGTCTGGACATGCTGAGAGTTGTAGTTTTGCATTAGCTGGAGGCACACTTGGGGAGATTTATCAAAACCTGTCCAGAGGAAAATTTGCCGAGTTGCCCATAGCAACCATTTAGATCTTTTCTTTCATTTTTGAAAGGGACTCTGAAAAATGAAAGAAGCGATCTGATTGGTTGCTATGGGCAACTGGTCAACTTTTACTCCGGACAGGTTTTGATAAATCTCCCCTAGTGTGTAAAACACTACCCTATACTTTTATGTCCTATAATAGTGTGGTAGCCCTTGGGGGGTGTATGGTAGTGGTGGTATGGTATCGGTATATGAGGGGTTAATGTTAACCCTATAGTTCGTGACGCCAGGCTGAGGGCTGTTATGCTGAGGCAATGCTCCGGTCTATCGCCGCCCTTCCCAATAACGATAGGTGCATAAAATGACTGAAGGTCCACAAGGAGATTGAACTTGAACAACTTTACTTAAGTGCTTGCGGTACATCCAAGGCACAGTAACAGTCTCGTACAAACAGTCCTTATGTTGCTTAGTGACTGACAGTTGTTGCGGACCTTGAGCTATTTATACAGTCTCTGAATTTAGGGTAGATATTTGCAGATCCGTTCGGATTTAGGGGTATTATTAGGTCCGGTGATGCTGCAGAGTGTCTGGGAATTGATACACTCTATATTTTGAATGATCCGGCGTTGCCGCAAGGCTCGGGCCTAACTCAGACCTGCGGTACAGGTCCTTCTCGTTTGACAGCCCAGGAACAAGAGAGAGAAAACATGGCCGCCACTCCCTTATATGGGCAGAGGGCGTGGTGAATCCGATTGGTCCGAACATCTATCATTCACCATTACAGAGAGTAATGGGATTGCTTACGTCACAGGGCCTCCAAAGGACCTTAAGCAGAATACCATAGAGTCTATCTAGTCACTTGACCCGCAGGTCCTGCAACGCTAGGGATCAGGTAATTAACCATTTATTTACATATATATTACCCTATTTACATTAACCTTAAATAAATTACTGTTCTATGAGCTGGAATAGAGGCGACAAGGGGTAAACTACATCACAGGGATCCCTACGTCCTAGGGACTCTGGCTATGGGGACCCACAGATACATAGGTACCGTATAGGATGCGGTACCGGGACACCACAATAGCTTATTATGACAGCCTGGTTATGCTAAAACATATAGCTCTCATATATCCACACACTCAGTGTACATCATCCTATGGGCCTCTAGCTGTTGCAAAACTACAACTCCCAGCATTGCCCAGGTGCTGTTTATACAAGGATAAAACCTCTTAAGGCTAAGTTTCCACTTGGTTTTTCTTCTGGCAGTTTTTGGATATCTGCCACTGCAGTTTTTGAGCCAAAGTCAGAAGTGGATCCATAAGGGAGGAGAAGTATAAGTCCTTCCTTTATATGTCCTTTTCCTTTTGAATCCACTTCTGGCTTTGGCTCAAAAACTGCCTTGGCTGTTATACAAAAACTGCCAGAAAAACATAGCCTAAAAGTGTCCTCACTTGGAAAAACGTCTGACATGCCCTGGAGCCTTGTCAAAAGTTTTGATCAGTCATGGTCTCTCAGTGCTGAGACCCTCCCCGACCAGAAGAATGAGACAGAATAAGTGCGCATTACTCCCTGGCTCTCAGAAATCTTTGTCTTGCTGCTCCATTATAAGTCTATGGGGCAGAGAGACAAAGATCTCTGAGATCCAGGAAGATGTTATCTGGAGGGAAGAAAATATGTATCCCCTGTCTACAGGATAGGGGATGTGTCTGATCCCAGGGGGTCCAACTGCCGGGACCCCCACAATCTCGTTTATGGGGCTTGTCTCACACGGCTGAACTAATCATTCAGCAGCTTGTCCCTTGAGTGCTCCAGCCCCCATCATCGGAAACACACAGGGGTGACGGCCCACTTAGCCATTTAATGGCTGAGATGGGACCCTGTCTCAGGCACTGATTGAATGGACCGCCACACAAGCATGTCTACGAAGGTGGGGGGCTGGAACAAGTTGCTGAATAGGAAGTTCAACGACGAGAGCCAGGCCCTGTAAGAGTCGATTCACACATACAGTATTCTGCGCAGATTTAATGGGCAGATTTGATGCTCAGAATTTCCAGCTGTGTTCAGTCATTCAGTTTACATTGAAATCTGCAGCAGAAAATCCTGTGTATTAAATCTGCGCAGAATACTGTACGTGTGAATAGACCATAAAGGGGATTTAGGGGAAGGGGGAGGGTCCCAGCAGCCAGACCCCCAGGGATCATACATGTTTCCCTTAACCGGTGGATAGGGTGTTACGTTTTTCAACCCCTTTAAAGTAAGCTCCCTCTTGCTTATCCCTGCTCTTTTTTCCTGATCAATGGGGATCTCAACACTAAGACCTCGACTGATCAAAACTTTTGATATATCCCTACGATGTCTCTACGACATTTTGTTTTACACTTTAAGGGTAAAGCCACACACAGTGTATATGCAGTGTGTTTCACACTGCGCAAAATATGCTGGACAGCGGAAAATACACTGCATATCCTTCTATGAGCAGACACACAGGGCTACCCAGTGGCAGCTCTGTGTGCACAGTGAGGTTGGAAGGCGGGCTCATACACTACAGTCACATCGGTGTGCTGGCCCCGCCTCCAAACCTTACTGCACAAAAAAGGGCTGCCACGGGTAGCCCTGTGTGTCTGCTCATAGGAGGATATGCAGTGTATTTCCCACTGAGCAGCAGATTTTATTCAGCGTGATATCTGCTAAATATTTGCTATGTGTTATCTTACCCTTAAGAGTAGCTGTTGTTTAGCTAGCCTTTAAAGGAGTACTCCGATGCACCACCCAAAACATGCCACAATGTAGCCCATGAAAATACCTTTTAAACGACCCCTCATTCATGTAAAATGGCCCAGCCGTTCTTCTGTTATTGCCGCCCAAAGTGTCCGGTACTTCCGGGTTCTCTTCCTTGCCCGCAATGCAAAAAACTACTTCTTCCAGCAAGCCCGCTCCTGACTTCCGGACAGCTCCTGCCCTCCCCCTGTAGCTCCCCTGCTCGGCCCCTTCCCGAAATTATAATATTTCACGCCCCCTCCTCTCCCACTTATTTCCCTATCCCCGCCTCACAAAAAGCGTCCTCCTCACATGGTCGCCGAGCTCCAATGAGCTTTCGGCCGCCGCTGCATGTTGGTATGTGAATAAGAGTAGATAGTACGCAAGCGTGAAACTAAGCTTGCTGATTGGCCCATGTAATTTTCCTATTCTTTTGATATAGTGAGCCTTGCGCATGCGCCGGACGTAAGCGCTGATTGGCGGTCAGCGCTGCGATAGGCGTTTGCTGAGCTGAGCCTATGGCAGCTCAGCTCAGCGCATAGATGAATAAATTAGTGATGGGGGCGTCGCAGACTCCGGGCTGGGAGGCCGGCACAGCCCGCAGTGACTCATGAGAGCGATGAGTCACCGGGCTAAGATGGCGGCGGATCGGGAGGAAAACGAAGTCGAACGTCATCAAAGGACCCAGCTTTCGGTGGAACAGAAAAAAGAAGATAACTCCCTGAAGAGGCCAATATTGAAAACGAAAGTACATAGGTAAATAATATAGCTTTGCTTGATGCTTCATTTGCCCCCTAAAAACTGTGCCTCGGAGTACTCCTTTAAGCATTACGCCATATGTTTGTACGTGAGGAGCAGAACTAGTTCTGGCCATTATATAACTTGCCAGCGATGGTGGAGTCTAATGTCTATGGCAGTGGTCTTCGACCTGCGGACCTCCAGATATTGCAAAACTACAACTCCCAGCATGCCCTGACAGCCAACAGCTGTCCGGGCATGGTGGGAGTTGTAGTTGTGCAACATCTGGAGGTCCGCAGGTTGAAGTCCACTAGTCTATGGTGTCTGCCATACACTGCACACACACACACACACAGGAGGAGAGCCAGCACTTATGTGCCTCTATACACACCCTAAGAAACAGCAACAGCAAGGAGAGCTTTATAAATAAGTAGTGAATGTCCTAATCTGTCAATCAAATCCTGGGTGAGATCATTTACTTACAGTAACTCCTGTGCAGTCTTCTTTCTGTCTCTCTGCAGCTTCTGGTCTCTCATCTCACTCCCCTCATCGTATACCCCCTCCTCATCCCTTCCCACTTCATAGACTTTTATTGGCAGCTTGTAATCTGATCTGTCACTGAGCTGCAGGTCTATCTTGTAAACGGCAGATGGAGCTGCTTTTTTCAGAAGGAATGATAATTCAGCAGGGGGGACGGGGGGGGACGGGGGATAAGACTACTACCAGGAGGAAAAAGCACTTTTTACAGTAAAGATATATTATTAAGAGCTTATACTATTGAAACAACAGTGACCATTTAATTTTGACTCATAGTTTCCAGCTTTTTTTTTTGTTATTCAGTTTTGGAGAGATACAAGGAATATTCTGTTCTTTTCACACAGTGCTTTGCAAATGTGGGCACCAAGCCACGTTAGTGTACTGATTCAAGGCCACATTCCTTTATATTTGGATATCTCTAATGCAGGCGCTGTAGGAATACCTGGGTTATAGTGTTGAGCGGCATAGGCCATATTCGAATTCGCGAATATTCGCGAATATATGGACGAATATTCGTCATATATTCGCGAATATTCGCATATTCGTTATATTCTAGTTTTATTTTCGCATATTCGGAAATTGCGAAATGTGAAACTTATCATATGTGAAAATTCGCATATGTGAAAATTAACATAAGCGAAACTTAACATATACTAATTTTCGCATATGCGAATTTTCGCACACCAGTCTCACACAGTAGTATTACAGCCTTCTTTACACCATACAAGCTGGAAGCAGAGAGGGGTGATCACTGTGATATGTACTGTGAAGAAAAAAAAAACGAATATTCGTAATTACGAATATATAGCGCTATATTCGCGAAATTCGCGAATTCGCGAATATGTGATATTCGCGAATAATATTCGAATTGCGAATATTCGCGAGCAACACTACTGGGTTATTGGAATCTACTGAAGATTATTAGTGGACAATAAAAACCCACCAGAGTGGTTTAAACTGGACATCTGCACAGTGCACACATGGGATTCATCAACCTATATAGAGTAATTTTAAGTGTATTTTGTTGCGCAAAATCTTGCGCAATTATATTTTTTGTGTTCTTGTTGTGGTTTTTTTTTGTTGGAACTTTTTCTAAAGATGTCACCCTTTGGGTGTACCGTAGAGCTATTTTTCCCATAGACATCGATTTACTAACTGCAGGTTTTTTTTTGGACGCAAACAAAGAACGCAAGTCTCATTTTTTTTTTTTGGGGGGGGGGGGATGGAGAGGGGGTGGTGGTGTGTTGTTGTTTGAAAGACTGACATGAGGCAGACATGTGGATCAGTGGAGGAGGCGGCGGCGGCAGCATCTGCATCAGAGGCAGCAGTGAAGCTCTTCACTGCTGCTTCTGGTAGTTTCAAAACTACAACTCCCAGCATGCCCAGACAGCCTTTGGCGGGAGGGCCGCAGTTTGGAGACCACTGTAATCTGTGCTCTTCCAGATGTTGCAAAACTACAACTTCCAGCATGCCCAGACAGTCCAGGCATGCTGGGAGTTGTAGTTCTGGCCCTTCAGATGTTGCCGAACTACAATTCCCAGCATGCCTTGGCAGTCTGGGCATGCTGAAAGTTGTAGTTTTGCAACATCTGGAGGGCTACAGTTTGGAGACCACTACACAGTGGTCTCCAAACTGCTCTCCTCCAGTTGTTGCAAAACTACAACTCTCAGCATGCCCTTCGGCTGCCTGGGCATGCCAGGAATTGTAGTTTTGCAACAACTGGAGGCACACTAGTTGGGAAACATTGTCTGTTTCCTAACTCAGTATTTCCCTACCTGTGTGCCTCCAGCTGTTGCAAAACTATAACTCCCAGCATGCACTGGGAGTTGTAGTTTTGCAACAGCTGGAGGCGCACAGGTTGGTAAACACTGAGTTAAGTAACAAACTCTCAGTGTTTTGCAACCAGTGTGCCTCCAGCTGTTGCTTAACTACAGCCCCCTATGATGGGAGTTGTAGTTAAGCAACAATTGGAGGCTCCCTGTTTAGGAACACGCTGCATTATGTGCGTTCTTCCCAGGGGAGAGCACAAAAAATGTACTAACCCATATTTCTTGTTTTTCTTTTCTTCTCATTTCAGATACGTGAATGCGGAGGACTACGTCAGATTCGGTGGACTACGACGATGACTAGCGTTTTTTTTTTATTTCAATAAAATGGTTAAAGAGGTCTGTGGGGGAGTGATTTTTTTTAAATAAACATTTTTTTTTCAATGTGTTGTGTTTTTTATAATTGAATTTTCAGGCTTAGTAGTGGAAGCCGGTCTTATAGGCAGAATCCATTACTAAGCCGGGGCTTAGCGTTAGCCCAAAAATCAGCTAGCGCTAACCCCCAATTATTACCCTGGTACCCACCGCCACAGGGGTGCCGGGAAGAGCCAACAGGCCCGGAGCATCAAAAATGGCACTCCTAGGCCTAGGCGGTAACAGGCTGGCGTTATTTAGGCTGGGGAGGGTCAGTAACAATGGTCCTCGCCCACCCTGGTAATGTCAGGCTGTTGCTGCTTGATTGGTATCTGACTGATACTGAAAATCGGGGGAACCCTATGCGTTTTTTTGTTTTTTTTTTAATAAATAAATAAAAAAAGTGTTTAGTTCCCTAATTTTTTCAGTATTAGCCAGATACCAACCAAGCAGCAATGGGCGACCATTGTTACTGGCCCTCCCCAGCCTAAATAACGCCAGCCTGTTACCGCCTAGGCCCAGGAGCGCCATTTTTGATGCTCCGGGCCTGTTGGTACTGGCTCTTCTTGGAAACCCTGTGGCGGTGGGTACTGGGGTAATATTTGGAGGTTAGCGCTAGCTGTTTTGGGGGCTAACGCTAAGCCCCGGCTTAGTGATGATTCTGTTTACACGACGCCTTCCACTACTAAGCCTGAAAATTCAATTATAAAAAATACAACACAATGAAAAAAAATTTTATTTAAAAAAAACACTCCCCCACAGCCCTCGCTAACCCTTTTATTGATATTTAAAATCTGACATAGTCCTCCGCATTCACGTATCTAAATTTAAAAGAAAAAAAAAAGTTTAGTACATTTTTTGGTTTCCACACACCAGCAAAAATGCAATAAAAAAAAAACCACAAGAAAAACTGACAAAACGCAGGAAAAAGCTGGGACAGTTTTTCTGGCGCTTTTTATGATGCATAAAAAACCTCAATGGAATCTTGGCCTCAAAGCAATAGAACAAAATCCCTACGTCCACTTTTCCTGTGAGGTAGAGAAGGAGTGTACGGTAGAGCGAGAGGGGGGGGGGGGGGGCGTTTCTATATTTGCACAAGATTTAGCAAAGGAGTGCACAGCCTTAGTAAATTCTGAGCAAGAGTGTACAATAGACAAGAAGTGTAAATGGATAGAACTGTGTCTACAATAGACACATATTGATGAATCCCCCCCATGGAAACTACTCCTGACTGAGGATGAGTTGGAAAGCAGCCAATAAAAACTGTCCTAACCCTTTAAAAATGTTTTAGGAAATGTTCCTATAACTGTTTTTTTTTTCCCTTTTATGTCATTTGGTGGCATTTGATGATGCAACCAATTAAAAAAAAAATTCTCCACAAAGGGTTATATTTTTTATTGCAATTAGTAAATGTATACAGTTTATATATGTTTTTATACTTTCACATTTCTACAAGGTTAGCAATATAAATGACTCCTAAATGCATGCCTCTCGGACAACACTTACATTAAAGGGGTATTCAAGGCCAAAACTTTTTTTTATATATCAACTGGCTCCGGAAAGTTAAACAGATTTGTAATTTACTTCTATTAAAAAATCTTAATCCTTCCAATAGTTATTAGCTTCTGAAGTTGAGTGGCTGTTTTCTGTCTAACTGCTTTCTGATGACTCATGTCCCGGGAGCTGTCCAGCTCCTATGGGGATATTCTCCCATCATGCACAGCTCCCGGGACGTGACATCATCATTGAGCAGTTAGACAGAAAACTTCAGAAGCTAATAACTATTGGAAGGATTAAGATTTTTTAATAGAAGTGATTTACAAATCTGTTTAACTTTCCGGAGCCAGTTGATATATAAAAAAAAGTTTTTGCATGGAATACCCCTTTAACAGATGGCTCTTTAATTAGACACACTAGGCATCTGCCTAGGGCCTCGCTGGACCTAGCTAGGGGCAGGCTGGGCCGAGAAACAGAGGGGCAGCCCCTCCCTAGTACCCTTAAGACTAAGTTTTCACTTGTTTTTTTTTCCTGCCTTTTTTTGTGTGAAAAAAAAACGCCAGTGTAGTTTCGTACGTCTAACGCTTTTTCTGGGGTTTTTGCATTTAAGTGAAAAATAGCATTTTTGGGCCCTTTGGCATCTTTTTCAAAATTTGTTGGGGAAAAAAAAAGGATGCAGTATGGAAGCAGGATGGAAAAAAATTATTTAACAAAATTTTTATTTTTTATAATGACATTTTAATTCATTTTTAAACAGGGATCAATTTATGTGGGTGGGCAGGGCACAAAAAATGTGTGCGTGTGTGTTTTTCACTTTTTTTCTTTATTTTTTACGTAGTACTACTACTCCCAGCATGTTCCATGATGGAAGTAGTAGTTCCTGTACTAATAGACAGATCGCCCCGGGTGTCACTCCTGAAACCCGATGCGATCGTCCATAATATAGCAGAGATGCGGAGCGGCTTTATACAGCACTGGCATCTCTGCACTATACTCCGGACCGGCCAGTGATGTGAATAGAAATTCACATCACTCATTCATATTTTCCGTTTAGAGTAGGGATTGGCCGGATGTTGGCAGCCAATCCTCGCTCTCAGAGGGAAATATGATTGAGTGATTGGCCGGCCGGAGTACAGAGCAGACATTTGAGCACAGGAGAAAGCCGCTACGCATCTCAGGGATGAAGGATGATCGCAGCGGGTGTCAGGAGTGACACCTGCTGTGATCTGTCCTTAACTGCAGGTACTACTGCTCCCAACATGGAGCACACTCCTCTCCATGCTGGGAGCTGTAGTACCTGCATTAATAGACAGATCACAGCGAATGTCACTCCTGACACCCGCTGTGATCCTCCTGTATAATGTATAGATGCGGCTGGCCGCTCTTCTATGGTTCCCTGCACTGATGTATATATACAACTATTCATATTTCCCACAGAGTTGTGATTGTGTGGAACCATCTGGCCAATCACAGCTCTCTGCGGGAAATATGAATAGGTGTATATATACGGCAGTGCAGGGGACCATAGAAGAGCGGCCGCATCTATACATTATACAGAAGGATCGCAACAGACTCGGGTGATCTGTCAATTAGTACAGGTACTACTACTCCCATCATAGAACAGTGTGTTCCATGCTGGGAGTAGTAGTACTACCTAAAAAAAACACACACTACATTTTTATTATTGTCTGCTATATTTTTAGTGCCCTGCCCGCCCTCATAAATTTATCCCCGTTTAAAAATTAATAAAAATTTTGTTGTAATAAAGATGAATTTAATCAAATACAATTTTTTCCATCACTACTGTATCTTTTTTTATATATTTTTTTTTAATGGTGCCCAACGAAATTTTATTAAAAAAGGTATTTCCATCACTTTTTTGGATCGCTGAAGTCCAAAAAAGTATAAAAAACACCAAAGTTAAAACCCACATGTTGTTTTTCTTGGATTTATTTTACTTCTATGGGAGAAAAACACCACGATTTCAGGTAAAAAAAAAAAGCGCCATAGGCTCAACATGCTGCAACTTTGCAAAACTGCCAAGGATCTGAAAAATGCCAAAAATGAGTGAAAAAATGCCAAAAGGATTAAAAAAAAATGCCTAACTGAAAAACGCAAAGTGGAAAAAGAATTTAGCGATTTCTCATTTATTTACAGCTAACATCTGGCCGCAGCATTTCTTGGCATTTTGGTCATGCGGCAGAATTGGTGTTTAAAAAAAACAAAAAACAAAAAAACAAGTGGAAACCTAGCCTTAGGGCCTCTGCCATTGGCCATTACTTTAAAAACAGTGCTGTTGGTAGCAGACATGCCACTAGAACATGTCCCTGCGGTCAGCTGATTTGTCCCTGCCAGCCAAAGAGTAGCGGAGCCAGAGAAGAATTCGCTGCTGCTTGTCTGCCCTGCTGCTTAAGAATTTTTTTTCCGTATTATATTGGGATATAATGGCCTTTTTGTTTGCAATTTTTTCTCCATTTTTTTGGAGGCAAATTAACAAAATAATGCCATGTTTGCATTGTTTTATTTATTTATTTATTTTACAGCATTTACCATGCAGAATAAATAAGATAATAAATGTTTGGATTATTACAGAAGTGGCAATGCCAAATACAAACGTGGACAAAACTGTACTGTACTAAGGCTAGGTTTCACCACAGGTTTTTGGGGCTTTTTTTTTGGAGAACTGCCACTGCAGTTTTTGAGACAAAGTCAAAAGGGGATCCAGAAGGAAACAGAAGTAAAAGACATTTCTTTATATTTCCTATTCCATTTGAATACATTTCTGACTTTTTCTCAAAAACTGTAGTGTCAGTTTTCCAAAAAACGCTAGAAAAAGACCTGTGTGGAAACCTAGCCTTAACAACAGATACACTCACTCACCATGCTCCCTGATTTTTAAAGGAGTACTTCGGGAACTTATCAGATACTTATCCCCTATCCATTATCCAAGTGTCTGATCGCTGGGAACTCCCACGATTTCCTGTATGGGTCCTGTCCTACTTACCTGTTCTCAGCATGCTTCCACCCCCACCTTCCTGGATGGTGATTGGCTGACCAGGCCATCACCTGTCCAAGTCCAGAAAAGTGGGGGCCGGAGTGCGCCGAGGGCAAGTGAGAAGGGCCCTCTAAAGGAGATTGAGGGGAGCAACAACAGTCAGACCACCCACGATTAGACACTTATCCCCTAAAGCGCTGAAGGGTTAAACAAATCTCCTACACATTTTCTTAGCATACTCAACATGCATAAGAACCTAAATACAGTCATGGCCGTAAATGTTGGCACCCCTGAAATTTTTCTAGAAAATGAAGTATTTCTCCCAGAAAAGGATTGCAGTAACACATGTTTTGCTATACACATGTTTATTCCCTTTGTGTGTATTGGAACTAAACCAAAAAAGGGAGCAAAAAAAGCAAATTGGACATAATGTCACAACAAACTCCAAAAACGGCTGGACAAAATTATTGGCACCCTTAACTTGATATTTGGTTGCACACCCTTTGGAAAAAATAACTGAAGTCAGTCGCTTCCTATAACCATCAATAAGCTTCTTACTCCTCTCAGCCGGAATGTTGGACTCTTCCTTTGCAAACTGCTCCAGGTCTCTCTTATTGGAAGGCGCCTTTTCCCAACAGCAATTTTAAGATCCCTCCACAGGTGTTAAATGGGATTTAGATCTGGACTCATTACTTCAGAACTCTGCAGCACTTTGTTGCCATCCATTTCTGGGCGCTTTCTGATGTATGTTTGGGGTCAGTGTCCTGTTGGAAGACCCAAGATCTCGGATGCAAACCCAGCTTTCTAACACTGGGCTGTACAGTGCGACCCAAAATCCGTTGGTAATCCTCAGATTTCATGATGCCTTGTACACATTCATGGCACTCAGTGCCAGAGGCAGCAAAACAACCCCAAAACATGATTGAACCTCCACCATATTTCACTGTAGGTACTGTGTTCTTTTCTTTGTAGGCCTTCATCCAGTAGAATGATGTGCTTTACCAAAAAGCTCTATCTTGGTCTCATCTGTCCACAAGACGTTTTCCCAGGATTTTAGCTTACTCAAGTTTATTTTGGCAAAATGTAATCATGCTTTTTTATGTCTCTGTGTCAGCAGTGGGGTCCTTCTGGGTCTCCTGCCATAGCATTTCATTTCATTTAGTTTGCGATGACAATGATGCTCCCTGAGCCTACAGGACAGCTTGAATATCTTTGGAACTTGTTTGAGGCTGCTTATCCACCAAAACAGACTATCCTGCGATGACACCTTTCATCAATTTTTCTCTTCCGTCCACACCCAGGGAGATTAGCTATAGTGCCATGGGTTGCAAACTTCTTGATAATGTTGCGCACTGTGGACAAAGGCAAATCTATATCTCTGGAGATGGACTTGTAACCTTGAGATTGTTGTTATTTTTCCACAATTTTGGTTCTCTAGTCCTCAGACAGTTCTCTTTTCCTCTTTCTGTTGTCCATGCTTAGTATGGCATACACAGACACACAATGCAAAGACTAAGTGAACTTCTCTTCTTTTTATCTGCTTTCAGGTGTGATTTTTATATAGCCCACACCTGTTACTTGCCACAGGTGAGTTTAAAGGAACATCACATGCTTTAAAATCTTATTTTTCCACAATTTTGAAAGGGTGCCAATCATTTTGTCCAGCTCATTTTTGGAGTTTGGTTTGACATTATGTCCATTTTGCTTTTTTTCCTCCCTTTTTTGGTTTAGTTCCAATACACACAGGGGAATAAACATGTGTATAGCAAAACATGTGTTGCTGCAATCCTTTTCTGTGAGAAATTCTTCATTTTCTTAAAAAATTTCAGGGGTGCCAACATTTACGGCCATGACTGTATTGTGGATATAAACACAGCCACAGCTTCCTCAAAGACCTCTGCTTCTGTGCCGGCAATGACACAATCTTCCTATGCACGTTTTGTAGGACTCATGGGTGGGATTCAAATTGATGTAACTGACGCCACAAAGTATTGCGCTACAGAAAATTACTTGTACAAAACAGATTAGAGCTAAAAACGAAGAAAATCGCTCCGTAGTGTGATAACGTATATGCACATAAAGGTGAATAGCAGATAGAATGGTGCTCACCAACAGTGGTTGTACCAGCCACGTACAACAATGGTAAAAGCGTGTGGAAATGAAGACAGGCGAGAACCTGCAGCTGCTCATGCCTGATGAAGTGGTCTTCCGCGAAACGTGTTGCATGATGGGTAATAAATCCTTTTACCTTTAGAAGAGTTCCAGCGCCTTGCTTGATCCTGATACTACTCATTGGCGGTGTTCGTTGGTTTGCAAAACAGATTCAAGGGTCCTGTGGTTTGTACCATGCGAAACTACAGCACCCAGACCTGAGTAATGGTAAGGGTATGCTGGGAGTTATTTCACCCATCATTGCTAAAGATCTAACAAGTGACTACAGCACTGATGGCACACAGAATACACAATGATAGTGACTCAACAGCTCCACACACTGCACCACTAAATACAATACTGCCATATATTGTTCAGCTGAATATTGCTACACACTGTGCTACTTAATACAAAACTGCCTCACACTGTGGTCCTGACAATAATACTGTTACACACTAAGCGCCTAAATATATCCTGCTACACATTGTTCATCTAAATACTGATACACACTGTGCCCTTTAATATAATACATTATTTTCTGTCTGACTACAGTGCTCTCTGCTGACACTTCTGTCTGTCTCAGGAACTGTCCAGAGTAGGAGCAAATCCCCATAGCAAACCTATCCTGCTCTGGACAGTTCCCGAGACAGACAGAGGTGTCAGCAGAGAGCACTGTTGTCAGACAGAAAAGAACAACTCAACTTCAGCAGCTGATAAGTACTGGTAGGAATAAGATTTTGTAATAGACGTAATTTACAAATCTGTTTAACTTTCTGGAGCCAGTTGATATGAAAAAAAAAAAACTTGTTTTTCACCGGAATACCCCTTTAAATAGTCCCTATGGGGACCAAAAGTTGTTCCATATGGTGAACGGCATAAATGTTATTTAAAATAAAAGCCTAAAATTGCTGCTTTTAGTCACGTCACGCAAAAAATTAGCCCTCCTACAGCCCCGCATAAGGAAAAATGTGAAATTTTTTTAAATGCAGTATAATAGTAAAAAAAAAAAGTGTGGAAACATGGGCATAGTTTTAATCTTATAGACCAACAGAATAAAGAACGTTGGATGTCGTATGTCTGGATGTCGTATATCTATATTACATTGATCTATATGAGCCATCTACAGGAGGATACTGTAGGAGGAAACTAATCCACACTTCTACAGAGTTTTACTTATGGCAGACGGCGACAGGAGCGAGCGCTTGTTTGGATAACGCGGCGGCGCGCACGTTAGATGAGCTGAGGGGTGCATGCGCTGGGACCTGTGTCAATCACACAGCAGTCTTAGTGCTGACTAGTGTTGCTCGCGAATATTCGCAATACGAATTTTATTCGCGAATATCACATATTCGTGAATATTCGCGAATATAGCGCTATATATTCGTAATTACGAATATTTATTTTTTTTTGTTTTTTTTTTGTTCACAGTAAACATCACAGTGATCACCCCTCTCTGCTTCCAGCTTGTGTGGTGTAAAGAAGGCTCTAATACTACTGTGTGAGACTGGTGTGCGAATTTTCGCATATGTGAAAATTTGCATATACTAATTTTCGCATATGCGAATTGTCGATCTTGATAATTTATGTGTTACTTTTCGCATATGTGAATTTTTGTATATGCTAAATTTCGCATGTTATTTTCGCATATACGAAAATTAACATATACATAAATTATCAAGACCGAAAATTCGCATATGCGAAAAGTTAGCATAAACTAATTTCCGCATATGCGAAGTTTTGCATATGCGAAAATAAAACGAGAATATTACGAATATGCGAATATTCGCGGATATGTGAAGAATATTCGTCCATATATTCGCGAATATTCGCGAATTCGATTATGGCCTATGCCGCTCAACACTAGTGCTGACACGGGGTGATGAAGTGAAGGGCTGTAGAAATAAGGTAAAAACACTGCTGTACACACCATCTGCACACAGTACAAAGGCTGTGTGTAGGTTATAGCACCCGGAGTTCATGATAGTTGCGATTTAAAATTAAACAAATATTATCCAGGTTTTGTATTATTGGAATCGTACTGACCCATAGAATAAAGATAGCATGTCAGATTTACCATATTGTAAACTCTAAAAAAAAAAAAATAAGAAATTGCGCCAATGAAAAGTACAACTTGTCCCACAAAAAAAAAAAAAAAGCCCTAATACAACTTTGTCAGTGGTAAAATTATGGGTCTGAGAATGTGAGGAGCAAAAAAAATTAAATCGCTGGGTCATGAAGGGGTTAATGTTCAAACTGCTTTATGGGATCATCTAGTGAACCATGGTCCCCCATCATGTCTGAACAATAACATATGATAAAAATAATTATAATAATAATAATTATCTGTGTTCAGCCAAACCACCTCAACCACCACTCAGTCTGCAGAGGTCCTGGCCACCAGAGGGCGCAGCCTCACAGTACATAACAGATACAGCTGTTTCTAAACAAAGTCCTGTATTACAGTGTCAGGACTGAGCCCAAATCCAACATGGCCGCTTGATTACAGTGATGTCATCACCATGTGATCGGTCACGTGCATGAGAGGTTGCTTGCAGTGCTGCAGCAGGTAAAACAAGTTTATATTGTTTGTGAATGATGCAGTGAGGGGATCATGTCTGATGGTTTATTACAAAGTTGTGCTGTATGACATGGTACAGGCGTGCAACAAAGCCTGAGTGTAATATATAGATAGTGGGGCTGTATGGAGGGTAGAACAGTGTGTAATATACAGGTTATGTAGGGTAGAACAGTGTATAATATACAGGTTATGGAGGGTAGAACAGTGTGTAATATACAGGTTATGGAGGGTAGAACAGTGTGTAATATACAGGTTATGTAGGGTAGAACAGTGTATAATATACAGGTTATGGAGGGTAGAACAGTGTGTAATATACAGGTTATGGAGGGTAGAACAGTGTGTAATATACAGGTTATGTAGGGTAGAACAGTGTATAATATACAGGTTATGGAGGGTAGAACAGTGTGTAATATACAGGTTATGTAGGGTAGAACAGTGTATAATATACAGGTTATGTAGGGTAGAACAGTGTGTAATATACAGGTTATGTAGGGTAGAACAGTGTGTAATATACAGGTTATGTAGGGTAGAACAGTGTGTAATATACAGGTTATGGAGGGTAGAACAGTGTGTAATATACAGGTTATGGAGGGTGGAACAGTGTATAGTACACAGGTAATGGAGGGTAGAACAGTGTGTAATATACAGGTAATGGAGGGTAGAACAGTGTGTAATATACAGGTTATGGAGGGTGGAACAGTGTATAGTACACAGGTAATGGAGGGTAGAACAGTGTGTAATATACAGGTAATGGAGGGTAGAACAGTGTGTAATATACAGGTAATGGAGGGTAGAAGAGTGTGTAATGTACAGGTTATGGAGGGTAGAACAGTGTATAATATACAGGTTATGGAGGGTAGAACAGTGTGTAATATACAGGTTATGGAGGGTAGAACAGTGTGTAATATACAGGTTATGGAGGGTAGAACAGTGTGTAATATACAGGTTATGGAGGGTAGAACAGTGTGTAATATACAGGTTATGGAGGGTACAACAGTGTATAATATACAGGTTATGGAGGGTAGAACAGTGTGTAATGTACAGGTTATGGAGGGTAGAACAGTGTATAATATACAGGTTATAGAGGGTAGAACAGTGTGTAATATACAGGTTATGGAGGGTAGAACAGTGTGTAATATACAGGTTATGGAGGGTAGAACAGTGTGTAATATACAGGTGCTGTATGGAGGGTAGAACAGTGTGTAATATACAGGTGCTGTATGGAGGGTAGAACAGTGTGTAATATAAAGGTTATGGATGGTAGAACAGTGTATAATATACAGGTGCTGTATGGAGGGTAGAACAGTATAATATTCAGGCAATGGGGCTGTATGGAGGGTAGAACAGTGTATAATATACAGGCAATAGGGCTGTATGGAGGGCAGAACAGTGTATAATATACAGGCAATGGGGCTGTTTGGAGGGTAGAACAGTGTATAATATACAGGTTATGGAGGGCAGAACAGTGTATAATACACAGGCAATGCGGCTGTATGGAGGGCAGAACAGTGTATAATACACAGGCAATGCGGCTGTATGGAGGGCAGAACAGTATATAATGTGCAGGCAGATGAGCTGTGTGTGAGGGCAGGTAGTAAAGCTGTTTGAATATAAGGGCATGTGGTAAAGGTGTGAATATAAGGGCAGGTGGCGGGGCTGTGGTTGTAAGTGTAAGTAAGGGTAGGTGGCGGGGCTGTGTGTGTAAGGGTAGGTGGCGGGGCTGTGTGTGTAAGGGTAGGTGGCGAGGCTGTGTGTGTGTAAGGGTAGGTGGCGGGGCTGTGTGTGTGTAAGGGTAGGTGGCAGGGGTATGTGTGTGTAAAGGTAGGTGGCGGGGCTCTGTGTGTGTGTAAGGGTAGGTGGCAGGGGTGTGTGTGTGTGTAAAGGTAGGTGGCGGGGCTCTGTGTGTGTGTAAGGGTAGGTGGCAGGGGTGTGTGTGTGTGTAAAGGTAGGTGGCGGGGCTCTGTGTGTGTGTAAGGGTAGGTGGCGGGGCTCTGTGTGTGTGTGTGTGTGTGTGTGTAAAGGTAGGTGGCGGGGCTCTGTGTGTGTAAAGGTAGGTGGCGGGGCTCTGTGTGTGTGTAAGGGTAAGTGGCGGGGCTGTGTGTGTAAAGGTAGGTGGCGGGGCTCTGTGTGTGTAAAGGTAGGTGGCGGGGCTCTGTGTGTGTGTGTGTAAGGGTAGGTGGCGGGGCTCTGTGTGTGTAAGGGTAGGTGGCGGGCTCTGTGTGTGTGTGTAAGGGAAGGTGGCAGGGCTCTGTGTGTGTAAGGGAAGGTGGCGGGGCTCTGTGTGTGTGTAAGGGAAGGTGGCGGGGCTCTGTGTGTTTATAAGGGTAGGTGGCAGGGCTCTGTGTGTTTATAAAGGTAGGTGGCGGGGCTCTGTGTGTGTGTAAGGGTAGGTGGCGGGGCTCTGTGTGTGTGTAAGGGTAGGTGGCAGGGCTCTGTGTGTGTGTAAGGGTAGGTGGTGGGGCTGTGTGTGTGTAAGGGTAGGTGGCGGGCTCTGTGTGTGTGTGTGTGTAAGGGTAGGTGGCGGGGCTTTGTGTGTTTATAAGGGTAGGTGGCGGGACTCTGTGTGTGTGTAAGGGTAGGTGGCGGGGCTCTGTGTGTGTGTAAGGGTAGGTGGCAGGGCTCTGTGTGTGTGTGTAAGGGTAGGTGGTGGGGCTGTGTGTGTGTAAGGGTAGGTGGCGGGCTCTGTGTGTGTGTGTAAGGGTAGGTGGCGGGGCTTTGTGTGTTTATAAGGGTAGGTGGCGGGGCTCTGTGTGTGTGTGTAAGGGTAGGTGGCGGGCTGTGTGTGTGTGTGTAAGGGTAGGTGGCGGGCTGTGTGTGTGTGTAAGGGTAGGTGGTGGGGCTCTGTGTGTGTGTAAGGGTAGGTGGCGGGGCTCTGTTTTTGTGTAAGGGTAGGTGGCGGGGCTCTGTGTGTGTGTAAGGGTAGGTGGCGGGGCTCTGTGTGTGTGTGTAAGGGTAGGTGGTGGGGCTCTGTGTGTGTGTGTAAGGGTAGGTGGTGGGGCTCTGTGTGTGTGTGTGTGTGTGTGTAAGGGTAGGTGGCGGGGCTCTGTGTGTGTGTAAGGGTAGGTGGCGGGGCTCTGTGTGTGTGTAAGGGCAGGTGGCGGGGCTCTATGTGTGTGTAAGGGTAGGTGGCGGGGCTCTGTGTGTGTGTGTAAGGGTAGGTGGTGGGGCTCTGTGTGTGTGTGTGTAAGGGTAGGTGGCGGGGCTCTGTGTGTGTGTGAAAGGGTAGGTGGCGGGGCTCTGTGTGTGTGTAAGGGTAGGTGGCGGGGCTCTGTGTGTGTGTAAGGGTAGGTGGCGGGGCTCTGTGTGTGTGTAAGGGTAGGTGGCGGGGCTCTGTGTGTGTGTGTGTGTGTGTGTGTAAGGGTAGGTGGCGGGGCTCTGTGTGTGTGTAAGGGTAGGTGGCGGGGCTCTGTGTGTGTGTAAGGGTAGGTGGCGGGGCTCTGTGTGTGTGTGTGTGTGTGTGTGTGTGTGTAAGGGTAGGTGGCGGGGCTCTGTGTGTGTGTGTAAGGGTAGGTGGCGGGGCTCTGTGTGTGTGTAAGGGTAGGTGGCGGGGCTCTGTGTGTGTGTGTAAGGGTAGGTGGCGGGGCTCTGTGTGTGTGTAAGGGTAGGTGGCGGGGCTCTGTGTGTGTTTAAGGGTAGGTGGCGGGGCTCTGTGTGTGTGTGTAAGGGTAGGTGGCGGGGCTCTGTGTGTGTGTAAGGGCAGGTGGCGGGGCTCTGTGTGTGTGTAAGGATAGGTGGCGGGGCTCTGTGTGTGTGTAAGGATAGGTGGCGGGGCTCTGTGTGTGTGTGTAAGGGTAGGTGGCGGGGCTCTGTGTGTGTGTGTAAGGGTAGGTGGCGGGGCTCTGTGTGTGTGTGTGTAAGGGTAGGTGGCGGGGCTCTGTGTGTGTGTGTGTGTGTAAGGGTAGGTGGCGGGGCTCTGTGTGTGTGTGTAAGGGTAGGTGGCGGGGCTCTGTGTGTGTGTGTAAGGGTAGGTGGCGGGGCTCTGTGTGTGTAAGGGTAGGTGGCGGGGCTCTGTGTGTGTGTGTGTGTGTGTAAGGGTAGGTGGCGAGGCTCTGTGTGTGTGTGTGTGTAAGGGTAGGTGGCGGGGCTCTGTGTGTGTGTGTAAGGGTAGGTGGCGGGGCTCTCTGTGTGTGTGTGTAAGGGTAGGTGGCGGGGCTCTGTGTGTGTGTGTGTAAGGGTAGGTGGCGGGGCTCTGTGTGTGTGTAAGGGTAGGTGGCGGGGCTCTGTGTGTGTGTGTGTGTGTAAGGGTAGGTGGCGGGGCTCTGTGTGTGTGTGTAAGGGTAGGTGGCGGGGCTCTGTGTGTGTGTGTAAGGGTAGGTGGCGGGGCTCTGTGTGTGTGTGTAAGGGTAGGTGGCGGGGCTCTGTGTGTGTGTAAGGGTAGTTGGCGGGGCTCTGTGTGTGTAAGGGTAGGTGGCGGCGCTCTGTGTGTGTGTGTGTGTGTAAGGGTAGGTGGCGGGGCTCTGTGTGTGTGTGTGTAAGGGTAGGTGGCGGGGCTCTGTGTGTGTGTGTGTAAGGGTAGGTGGCGGGGCTCTGTGTGTGTGTGTAAGGGTAGGTGGCGGGGCTCTGTGTGTGTGTGTAAGGGTAGGTGGCGGGGCTCTGTGTGTGTGTGTAAGGGTAGGTGGCGGGGCTCTGTGTGTGTGTGTGTAAGGGTAGGTGGCGGGGCTCTGTGTGTGTGTGTGTAAGGGTAGGTGGCGGGGCTCTGTGTGTGTGTGTGTGTGTAAGGGTAGGTGGCGGGGCTCTGTGTGTGTGTGTGTGTGTGTGTAAGGGTAGGTGGCGGGGCTCTGTGTGTGTGTGTGTAAGGGTAGGTGGCGGGGCTCTGTGTGTGTGTGTGTAAGGGTAGGTGGCGGGGCTCTGTGTGTGTGTGTAAGGGTAGGTGGTGGGGCTCTGTGTGTGTGTGTAAGGGTAGGTGGCGGGGCTCTTTGTGTGTGTGTAAGGGTAGGTGGCGGGGCTCTGTGTGTGTGTGTTAGGGTAGGTGGTGAAAGCTGTTTGTGTGTATAAGGGCCGGGGTGGAGCTGTGAGAATTCACAATGCTGTATTGTTGGGATTATAAGAACAGGTGAGGCCTCCTTTGCTGGCTGTGTCTTCATTGTCCTTGGTTCATCCGTTATAGAAAAGGTCCTGACCACATAAACCGCACTGATAAAAGACCATTCTCCTTACATCATCCTCTTACTATACATATGACTTACAATGAATCATTGTAGCAGATTTATTAAAATGTATTCAGAAGAACAGTGGCACAACCAATCAGATTCCAGCTTTCATTTAAAAATGAAAAAAACTCTGTTTGTTATGGGCAACTGCTCCCCTGCTGCTCTGCACAAGTATTGATAAATCTCCCCTATTGTTCTGATCAAGATCTCCGAAAAGATAATAAACCTCAATCTAGAGATCATCTACCTGTTAACTGGAGAGGTAAAAGATTCTGTAAATGACATTACCCTTCTGCCTATACATGTTACACACCTATAGACTTCATGATCCAGAAGTATACCAAACAGGTGACCTTTCCATATATGCTTGGCTTGTATTTACTTGTATTTGGCAACTATCTTCAGGGCTTGAGGACCTCATTTTTTTCAACAGGTTTTCCCCCTTTAAAGGGGTATTCCAGGCAAAAACTTTTTGATCAATTGATCAATCTGTGTGGCTGACGCAGACTGTGAGGGCCTATTCACACTATGGA
Organism: Hyla sarda; assembly: GCF_029499605.1. Taxonomy (NCBI): domain Eukaryota; kingdom Metazoa; phylum Chordata; class Amphibia; order Anura; family Hylidae; genus Hyla; species Hyla sarda. The sequence continues at coordinate 192,835,956 of NC_079195.1, read as the reverse complement.
ATAACAGGCGGATATTCCGTGTACATCAGTGGTCGCTGTTATAAATTGGGTGTGGAAATTAAAATAAAAACGACTTGCCCAAGGGACTAAAACAGAGCCCAATCTACTTGTCCCTCATGACAATCCACTTGTCCAGGCCAATTTTGGCTTTTACACTCTCATTTTTAACTCCTCGCCCTATAATAACTCTTATTTTAAAGTGTAGCTCCCACCACCCTTTTTTTTTTTTTTTTTTTTTCTGTCCCCGCATATTGCCCATCTCTCCCTAACCCCCTCCCTGCTTTAAATTTTTTTTATACTATATAAAAAATGCCTTTTTGTCTGCCTAGTAGTGTGCTCACTACCAGGCAGACTTCCCCAGCAGGCACCACGTCACTGATGCCTGCTGGGGGGGGGGGGCCGACTTCCGCAGTTAGTTCATCTACACAGGGTGCCTCCAGCTGTTTCACCACTACAACTCCCAGCTTGCCCTGACATCTATTGGCTGTCAGGGCATGCTGGGAGTTGTAGTGGTGAAACAGCTGGAGGCACCCTGTGCAGCAACCCCCCCCCCCCCCCCCCACCAGAACAATAAATTTGTTATGGCCGCGGCGCTAATCATACCAACCAACCATTTTCTAAGGCCGCGGCGCTAACAACAACTCCACACAATTACATCTCAGAATGCCCTTTTTTTCTTTTTTTTTACATTTACGTCGGTGGCTGTTCAGGATCATTAACATTTTATTTCAATAGTTGAGACAGTTACCCAGTTACGCTACAATATTAAAGGGGTATTCCAGGAAAAAAACCTTTTTTTTAAATATATCAACTGGCTCCAGAAAGTTAAACAGATTTGTAAATGACAAAAAATAGAAAAAAAACAGAGAGCGCAGTCTAAAATAGCAACTAGATTCGATAAGCATATAAATCACAGTCCCATTAGTGTTCAGTGACCGAAAAGATGCTACTAACGGGGGGGCCAAGTTCCAAAGAAAGTGAAGAAAATTTCTTAATACATCAAAAGTAGAAAAGGGTGAACTTGCACTCACCGTTCGCGTAGTTCATTCATTCACGGGACCTCCGTGTAGCAGGGAGACATATAGATGAGATCGCTCTCATCTATATGTCTCCCTGCTACACGGAGGTCCCGTGAATGAATGAACTACGTGAACGGTGAGTGCAAGTTCACCCTTTTCTACTTTTGATGTATTAAGATTTGTAAATGACTTCTATTAAAAAATCTTAATCATTCCAATAATTATCAGCAGCTGAAGTTGAGTTGTACTTTTGTCTGGCAACAGTGCTCTCTGCTAACATCTCTGCTTGTCTCGGGAACTGCACAAAGTAGAAGAGGTTTGCTATGGGGATTTGCTTCTACTCTGAACAGTTCCTGAGACACATGTCATCAGAGAGCACTTAGACAGAAAAGAACAACTCAACTTCAGTAGCTCATAAGTACTGAAAGGATAGTAGTTTATTTACAAATCCTGTTTAACTTTCTGGAGCCAGTTGATAAATAAAAAAGAAAGATTTTTCCTTAATTTTTATTTAGTTTTTTAACTTTTTTGTATACAGTAGGAAAAGGGGGAGGGGCTTATTTACATTTTAATGTGCAGACTTCGCAGAGCATTGCATCCTAGTGTCTGTAGTACAGACTCTGTACTACAGACACTATGGTGCAATGCCCTACCTAGTATCTACAGACACTCTGGTGCAACCCCCAAGTGTATAGCAATGGGGGTATATGCAAAAAATTTGCAAATTTGCAATCATCCCATAAAGCCCAACAATGTGATAGCCAGTAGATTGTCAATAGTGTGTCTTTCTTTTTCCAGCCCAACATAGGAGTAAGCTAATGCCTGCATCCATCTGCATCTGTTTACCTGACTAGACTATACTAATGTCTAATAGTCAGGGTGTGACGTGGACTACTGCTTTTACCATATTGCCAATGCAGGAAAGCAGTAGCCTGGAGTCCAGGCAACATTCAGATTTAGGCATGTAGGGATTGCCTCCTGCTTAACCTCTTGGGGACCAAGGGCGTACCTGTACACCCGTGGGAATTTGGACAGGGATGCCTGCTGAAATCATTCAGCAGGCATCCTGTGCAAATGCCTGGGGGGGGGGTCCTAATATCCCCTCATGTCGGCGATTCCGGTCTGATCAGATCTATGATGACCCAATAGCCTGGAAAATAGGGATGTCCTAAATCATCCTAAAGGATAGGAAGGAGGTGGCGATCAGGACTGATTGGCGAATCGCAGGGCGGGGGGGGGAATGTTAATTTCCCCTGCTCTGCGCGGCCCTGGATGTCGGGGCAGAGCGGGGGAAGATGGCGGCGTGGTGTGGGGGCCGTGGATGCGGCAGGGACCGGTGGCAGTAACCTCCGATCACGCGGGGACCAGGGACCGGCGGCAGACAAGTGGTGCAGAACTACAACTCCCAGCATGGCTGGACAGTCTCAGCATGCTGGGAAATGTGGTTTTGCAACATCTGGAAGGGCACAGTTTGGAGACCACTATACAGTGGTCTCCAAACTGTAGCGCTCCAGATGTCAATTCAAAGCTTGCAGAGACTGTCCAGGCATGCTGGGATTTGTAGTTACGCAACATCTGGCCCTTCAGATGTTGCCGAACTACAGCTCCCAGCATGCATGGGCAGTCTGTGCATGCTTGGAGTTGAAGTTTTGCAACATCTGGAGGGCTACAGTTTGGAGACCACTACACAGTGGTCTCCAAACTGTTCTCCTCCAGTTGTTGCATAACTACAACTCCCAACATGCCCTTCGGCTGTCTGGGCATGCTGGGAGTTGTAGTATTGCAAAAACTGGAGGCACACTGGTTGGGAAACATTGTCTTTTTCCTAACTCAGTGTTTCCCAACCCGTGTGTCTCCTGCTGTTGCAAAACTATAATGCCCAGCATGCACTGGCAGACCATGCATGCTGGGAGTTGTAGTTTTGCAACAGCTGGAGGCACACGGGCTGGGAAACACTGAGTTAGGAAACAGACAGTGGTGCGGAAACACTGCGGTAGTCTGTTACCTAACTCCGTGTTTCCCAATCCCAACCAGTGTGCCTCCAGCTGTTGCATAACTTCAACTCCCAGCATACACGGTCTGTCAGTGCATGCTGGGAGTTGTAGTTTCCCCCCCCTTCCATGTGAATGTAACGGGTACATTCACACGGGCGGGGGTTTACAGCAAGTTTCCCGCTTCAAGTTTGAGATGCAGCAAATTTTCAGCTGTAGCTGGAAACACACTGTAAACCCCCGCCCGTGTGAATGCACCCTAAAAACATTACACTACACTAACACATAATAAGGAGTAAAACACTACATATACACCCCCTTACACTGTCCCGTCCCCCCCTTCCCCCAATAAAAATAAAAAAACATCTTGTACGTCAGTTTTTCCAAAAGAGAGCCTCCAGCTGTTGCAAAATAACAATTCCCAGTATTGCCGGACAGCCATTGACTGTCCAGGCATGTTGGGAGTTTTGCAACAGCTGGAGGCACCCTGTTTGGAGAAAACTGACGTACAGTATTTTTGATGGAGGAGGCAAATGAAACGCTTGCAACCGGGTACACCAAAATGAAAATCCCTAATTTAGTCCTCAAATGCGCATGGTGCTCTCTTACTTCGGAGCCCTGTGTTTCAAGGCAACAGTTTAGGGTCACACATGGGGTATCTCCTTACTCGGGAGAAATCGCGCTACAAATTTTTGGTGGCTTTTTCTCGTTTTACCCCTTAATGTAATGTAATGTAATTTTTCATTTGCACAGCCCAGTGTTACAAAGATCTGACAAATGCCAGTGGGGTGTATATGCTCACTGTACCCCTTGTTAAATTTTTTGAGGGGTGTAGTTTCCCAAATAGTATGCCATGTGGGGTGTTTTTCGCTGTTCTGGCACCATAGGGGCTTCCTAAATGCAACATGCCCCCCAAAAACCATTTCAGCAAAATTTGCTTTCCAAAAGCCCAATGTCGCTCCTTCCCTTCTGAGCCCTCTAGTGCACCTGCAGATCCCTTTACATCCACATATGATATATTTCCTTACTCGAGAGAAATGGGGTTTCAAATTTTGGGGGACATTTTCACCTATTACCCCCTGTGAAAATGAAAAAGTTGGGGTAACATTAGCATTTTAGTAAAAAAAAAAAAAATGTTCACGTCCAAATTTATTGAAAATGTGTAAAACACCTGTGGGGTGTTAAGGCTCACTGTACCAATTGTTACCTTCCTTGAGGGTTGTAGTTTCCCAAATAATATGCCATGTGGGGTGTTTTTTGCTGTTCTGGCACCATGGGGGCTTCTTAAATGTGACATGCCGCCCAAAAACCATTTCAGCAAAATTCACTCTCCCATTGTCGTTCCTTCCCTTCTGAGTCCACATATGTGGTATTTCCTTACTCGAGAGAAATTGGGTTACAAATTTTGTGGGGCTTTTTCTCCTTTTATCCCTTGTAAAAATAAAAAATATGGGCCTACAAGAACATGTTAGTGTAAGAAATGCAGATTTAGATTTTTCTCCACCATTTTGCTGCTATTCTTGTGTAACACCTAAAGGGTTAACAAACTTTCTGAATTTCATTTTGAATACTTTGAGGGGTGCAGTTTCTATAATGGGGTCATTTATGGGGTATTTCTCACAGAAAGGGCCCTCAAATCCACTTCAAGCTTAACTGGTCCCTGAAAAATTCAGATTTTGAAATCTTCGTGAAAATTTTGAAAATTGCTGCTGAACTTTGAAGCCCTCTGATGTCTTCAAAAAGTTAAAAAAAATTCAACTTTATCCAATTGCATGAAAAGAGAAATAAGTGCACTCACCACAGTTGCTGCTTCATCTGTATACTTTATTCAGCATCCATTTAAACAAACAGTGCAGGGAGGCGACAAGGAGAGGAGGTGAGCATGGGCTACGGACCCGTCTCGCGCTACAAGCGCTTCGTAAGTCCACTGACGGTCAGCGGCTTTATGAAGCACTTGTAGCGCGAGATGGGTCGGTAGCCCGCGCTCACCTCCTCTCCTTGTCGCCTCCCTGCACTGTTCATTTTAATGGATGCTGAATAAAGTATACAGATGAAGCAGCAACTATGGTGAGTGCACTTATTTCTCTTTTCATGCAATTGGATTTATGGACTGTGCTTCATGCTATAATAAGTTCTGCACCACCACCTACTGCTGTGAAGTGAACCTGCAGTATAGTATCTACTGATTAGGCATCCAACAGGTGTATGTATTAGCAGTGCCAGGCTGTCTTGCTCTCTTACACGCCATGTCAACTTTATGATGTCAACATAAAGTGGACATATTGTATATATTGTAATTTATTTGGAATATACATTTTCCTTACAAGCAGAGAGTTTAAAAGTTAGAAAAATGCAAAATTTTCATGAAATTTGGGGATTTTTCACCCAAAAAAAAATGCAAATAACAACGAAAATTTACCACTATGTTAAAGTAGAATATAACGAAAAAACAATCTCGGAATCAGAATGAAAGGTAAAAGCATCCCAGAGTTATTAATGCTTAACCTCTTCAGGACATAGGGCGTATGGATACGCCCTGAATCCCGAGTCCTTAAGGACCGAGGGCGTATCCATACGCCCGTGGGAATTCCGGCCCCCACCGCTAGCCGGTTGGGGACCGGAGCCGGATGCCTGCTGAAATCGTTCAGCAGGCATCCCGGCATATCGCCCAGGGGGGTCATTATGCCCCCCCATGTCGGCGATCGCCGCAGATCGCTGGACAATTCAGTCCAGCGATCTGCGGCAATTCCGGGTCAATCGGGTCTCCGGTGACTCGGTGACCCGGAATTACTGGCTGTTCGGGGCCGTCTCTGACGGCCCCGAACAGCCAGAGCCTGCAGGGGTGAGGTGGCACTGGTGCCACCTCACGATCGCCCTGATTCGTCGGCCGGATTACCGGCCGACCAATCAGGGCGCCTGCTGCGGGTGTCACTCCCGCACCCGCTCCGCCCCTCTTCTGGAGGACGTGAGCGGGTGCGGGAAGACGACCCCCGGTGCTGGGGACCCCGATCCCCGGCGCCCCTGTTGGGATCGGGGCCCCAGGAGCAGCTGCGGCGGCGGGACTGACCTGCAGCGTCTGGATCGTTGGAGGTGAGTGACAGCCTCCTGCTGTTGCTTAGCAACAGCTCCCAGCATGCAAAAAGGGCATGCTGGGAGCTGTAGTTATGCAACAGCAGGAGGCAGACCACCACAACTCCCAGCATTCCCTTATGGGCATGCTGGGACTTATGGTTTTGCAACAGCTGGAGGCACATTCTTTCTATGGAAAAGTGTACCTTCAGCTGTTGTATAACTACAACTCCCAGCTTGCACAAACAGCTAAAGTGCATGCTGGGAGTTGTAGTGGTGCATCTGCTGGTTGCATAACTACAACTCCCAGCATGCCCGTTGGCTGTCGGTGACTGCTGAGAGTTGTAGTTTTGCAACAGCTGAAGGCACACTGGTTGTGAAACTCAGAGTTTTTTTTTACCTAACTCAGTGTTTCACGACCGGTGTGCCTCCAGCTGTTGCAAACTACAACTCTCAGCAGTCACCGTACACCATGCACCGTACATGCTGGGAGTTGTAGTTTTGCAACAGCTGGAGGCACACTGGTTGTGAAACACTGAGTTAGGTCACAAACTCAGTGATACATAACCAGTGTGCCTACAGTTGTTACAAAACTGCAACTCTCAGCAGTCACCGACAGCCAACGGGCATGCTGGGAGTTGTAGTTATGCAACAGCTGGATGTCCCCCCCCCCCCAATGTGAACGTACAGGGTACACTCACATGGGCGGAGGCTTACAGTAAGTATCGGGCTGCAAATTTGAGCTGCCGCAAACTTTCTGCTGCAGCTCAAATTGCCAGCGAGAAACTACTGTGAACCCCCGCCCGTGCGACTGTACCCTAAAAACACTACACTACACTAACACAAAAAATAAAATAAAAAGTAAAAAACACTACATAAACACATACCCCTACACAGCCCCCCTCCCCTCCCCAATAAAAATGAAAAACGTCTGGTACACCACTGTTTCCAGAACGGAGCCTCCAGCTGTTGCAAAACAACTCCCAGTATTGTCGGACAGCCGTTGACTGTCCAGGCATGCTGGGAGTTTTGCAACAGCTGGAGGCACCCTGTTTGGGAATCACTGGCGTAGAATACCCCTATGTCCACCCCTATGCAAGTCCCTAATTTAGGCCTCAAATGCGCATGGCGCTCTCACTTTGGAGCCCTGTCGTATTTCAAGGCAACAGTTTAGGGTCACATATGGGGTATCGCCGTACTCGGGAGAAATTGTGTTACAAATTTTGGGGGGTATTTTCTGCTTTTACCCTTTTTAAAAATGTAAAATTTTTGGGAAAACAAGCATTTTAGGTAAAAAAAAAAAATTTTTTTTACATATGCAAAAGTCGTGAAACACCTGTGGGGTATAAAGGTTCACTTAACCCCTTGTTACGTTCCCCGAGGGGTCTAGTTTCCAAAATGGTATGCCATGTGGTTTTTTTTTGCTATCCTGGCACCATAGGGGCTTCCTAAATGCGGCATGCCCCCAGAGCAAAATTTGCGTTCAAAAAGCCAAATGTGACTCCTTCTCTTCTGAGACCTGTAGTGCGCCAGCAGAGCACTTTTCACCCCCATATGGGGTGTTTTCTGAATCGGGAGAAATTGGGCTTCAAATTTTTAGGGGTATTTTCTGCTATTACCCTTTTTAAAAATAAATTTTTTGGGGGAAAACAAGCATTTTAGGTAAAATTTTTTATTTATTTTTTACATTTGCAAAAGTCGTGAAACACCTGTGGGGTATTAAGGTTCACTTTATCCCATGTTACATTCCCCGAGGGGTCTAGTTTCCAAAATGGTATGCCATGTGGTTTTTTTTTGCTGTTCTGGCACCATAAGGGCTTCCTAAAGGTAACATGCCCCCCAAAAACCATTTCAGAAAAACGTACTCTCCAAAATCCCCTTGTCGCTCCTTCCCTTCTGAGCCCTCTACTGCGCCCGCCGAACACTTTACATAGACATATGAGGTATGTGCTTACTCGAGAGAAATTGGGCTACAAATACAAGTAAAAATTTTGTCCTTTTACCCCTTGTAAAAATTCAGAAATTGGGTCTACAAGAACATGTGAGTGTAAAAAATGAAGATTGTGAATTTTCTCCTTCACTTTGCTGCTATTCGTGTGAAACACCTAAAGGGTTAAAACGCTGACTGAATGTCATTTTGAATACTTTGGGGGGTGTAGTTTTTATAATGGGGTCATTTATGGGGTATTTCTAATATGAAGACCCTTCAAATCCACTTCAAACCTGAACTGGTCCCTGAAAAATACTGAGTTTGAAAATTTTGTGAAAAATCGGAAAAGTAAAAACTCATCAATTTTATGATGCAAATATAAAGTAGACATATTGTATATGTGAACCAAAAAAAAATGTATTCGTAATATCCATTTTCCTTACAAGCAGAAAGCTTCAAAGTTAGAAAAATGCTAAATTTTCAAATTTTTCATCAAATTTACGGATTTTTCACCAAAAAAGGATGCAAGTATCGACAAAAATTTACCACTATGTTAAAGTAGAATATGTCACGAAAAAACAATCTCGGAATCAGAATGATAACTAAAAGCATTCCAGAGTTATTAATGTTTAAAGTGACAGTGGTCAGATGTGCAAAAAACGCTCCGGTCCTTAAGGCCAAAATGGGCTCCGTCCTGAAGGGGTTAAAGTGACAGTGGTCAGATTTGCAAAAAAAAAAAAAGGGCTGCGTCCTTAAGGTGAAAATGAGCTGCATCCTCAAGGGGTTAATCAGGCTTCTTGCACACAATGGAGGAGATTTATCTAAACCTGTGCAAAGGAAAAGTTGCCCATAGCAACCAATCAGCTCTCTTCTTTCATTTTTAACAAGCCCCCTGCAAAATGAAAGAAGCAATTGGTTTGTTTGCTATGGGCAACTTTTCCTTTGCACAGGTTTTGATAAATCTACCCCCCCCCCCCATGTTTATTTAGCAGTCAGCATAGTGGAGCAGAATCCTGCTGATGACGATGGGAAGCTACTGCACCAGAATCTACTACCAGAAATACTGTTTCAAAAGGTAATTCTAGGGGTATTCCAGGATTTTTTTTATTTGACTATGACACAGCTATAGGTACCCTGATTGAAAACCACAGGTCTTTTGAATGGATGCAGCTTATTTATGTTTCAATGGGTGGGGTGGCTGATGTGTGGGAGGGAGGAAAATGGAATTGTGGGATTTGTAGTAAAAAAAAAGAAAAGTCAAACAGGAAATACCAGTTCACAAAAAGCTAGCCACAGTGTTATGGTAATCTCATGACTATCCTGCGTTGACACCTTTCATCAATTTTTCTCTTCTGTCCACTCCCAGGGAGATTATCTACAGTGCCATGGGTTGCAAACTTCTTGATAATGTTGTGCACTGTGGACAAAGGCAAATCTAGATCTCTGGAGATGGACATATAACCTTGAGATTGTTGTTATTTTTCTACAATTTTGGTTCTCAAGTCCTCAGACAGTTCTCTCTGTTGTCCATTCTTAGTGTGGTACACACAGACACTTCTCTCCTTTTTATCTGCTTTCAGGTGTGATTTTTACGTTGCCCACACCTGTTACTTGCCCCAGGTGAGTTTAAAGGGGCATCACATGCTTGAAACAATCTTATTTTTCCACAATTTTGAAAGGGTGCCAATAATTTTGTCCAGACCATTTTTGGAGTTTGGTATGCTATTATTTCCAATTTGCTTTTTTCCTCCCTTTTTTTGGTTTAGTTCCAATACACACAAAAGGAATAAACATGTGTATAGCAAAACATGTGTTACTGCAATCCTTTCCTGTGAGACGTCAATTTGCGGGAAGGGGTTAAAATACTTAGATCTAAGCTATTTAGCCATTAATGAAGAATGTGTGCTTTTGATAAATTTGAGGCAAGTACAAATAACTTACACATACAAACGGCAGAAAAAAAAACTTTATTTACACATACAATGACAAATTCCCCCATGTTTTTGAAAATACGGTTTCAATATAAAAATGTTATATTCCCAAAATGGGTTTTCTTCTTTCCTGTAAGAGATCTCATATTTTATAAAACATTTCTCACATCTCAAACAGAAAAATAAAAAAGTTATAGGGCTCAGAAAATGACAATTTTAAACGTATGCATTTTCCTGCATGTATTTATGATTTTTTTCTGAAGTTATGCACAATCAAACCTATATAAGTAGGGTATCATTTTAACCGTATGGACCTTCAGAATAAAGATAAGGTGTCACTTTTACCGAAAAATGTACTGCGTAGAAACGGAAGCCCCCAAAATTTACAAAATGGCATTTTTTCTTCAAGTTTGTCGCACAATTAATTTTTTTGCGTTTTGCTGTGGATTTTTCCATAAAATGACTGTCACTTTAAAGTAGAATTGGTGACGCAAAAAATAAGCCATAATACAGATTTTTAGCTGTAAAATTGAAAGGGTTATGATTTTTTAAAGGCAAGGAGGAAAAAACGAAAATGCAAAAACGTGAAATCGCTCAGTCCTTAACCCCTTAAGGACCCATGACGTATGCATACTCACCCGGCGGAGATCGGAAGCGGATCCCTGCTGAAATCCATCAGCAGGGATCCAGGGCAAACGCCGAGGGGGGTCATGTAGGAAATCACCCTTGCGATCTGCGGCGATACCGGGCTGATCGGGTCTCTGGGACCCGACCGCACGGTAATTTTGCATGATCCCGGCTGTCACAGACAGCCAGGACCATGCTGAAGTATAGGAGCGAGGTGGCAAGCCTCCTCCTATTCCCTGCGATCCGTTGGTTAGTTAACCGACCAATCGCAGGGGGGGGCGGTTACTTCCTCCCGCCCTGCCCGGCCCCTGGAAGTCCGGAGAGGACGAGAGGAAGACCGGAGGACGCGGGAGTGCTGGGGACCGGCCACGGTACTTACCTCGTCCCTGAAGACCCGGATCCCGGTGATGAAGACGGCGGCGGCGGCGACAGGTGAGTGGATCTTCAGCTGCGGTCTGGCCCTTTACAGCAATGCACGTCGCCGTAAAGCGACATGCATTGCTGTATTGGGACCCTGTATACTAGAACTCCCAGCATGCCCAGACAGCCCTTGGCATCTGGGCATGCTGGGAGTTGCAGTTTTGCAACATCTGGAGGTCCGCAGTTTTGGAGACCACTGTGCCCTTCCAGATGTTGCAAAACTACACATCCTCAGCATGCCCTTACTGTCCAGGCATGCTGGGAGTTGTAGTTCTGTAACATCTGGCCCTTCAGATGTTGCAGAACTACAACTCCCAGCATGCCTGGACAGTTTTGGCATACTGGGAGTTGTAGTTTTGCAACATCTGTAAGGGCACAGATTGGGAACCACTGTATTAGTGGTCTGCAAACTGTAGTCCTCCAGATGTTGCAAACTACAACTCCAAGCATGCTGGGAGTTGTAGTTCGGCAACATCTGGCTCTAAAGATGTTGCCAAACTACTACTTCCAGCATGCCTGAGAATGTTTGGGAGTTGTGGTTTTGCAACAACAGGAGGCACACTGGTTGGGAAACATTGTCTGTTTCCTAACTCAGTGTTTCCCAACCTGTGTGCCTCCAGCTGTTGCAAAACTATAACTACCAGCATGCACTGATAGACTGTGCATGCTGGGAGTTGTAGTTTTGCAACATCTGGAGGTCCCCCCCCCCCTGTGAATGTACAGGGTACATTCACATGGGCAGGGGCTTACAGTGAGTATCAGGCTGCAAGTTTGCGATGCAGCAAATTTTGCGCGGCAGCTCAAACTCGCAGCGGGAAACTCGCTGTAATCCCCCGCCCGTGTGACTGTACCCTAAAAACACTACACTACACTAACACAAAATAAAATAAAAAGTAAAAAACACTACATCTACAGCCCCCTCCCCTCCCCAATAAAAATGAAAAACGTCTGGTACGCCACTGTTTTCAAAATGGAGCCTCCAGCTGTTGCAAAACAACAACTCCCAGTATTGCTGGACAGCCATTGACTGTCCAAGCATGCTGGGAGTTTTGCAACAGCTGGAGGCACCCTGTTTGGGAATCACTGGCGTAGAATACCCCTATGTCCACCCCTATGCAAATCCCTAATTCAAGCCTCAAATGCACATGGCGCTCTCACTTTGGAGCCCTGTCGTATTTCGAGGCAACAGTTTAGGGCCACATATGGGGTATCGCCGTACTCGGGAGAAATTGCCTTACAAATTTTGGGGGCTTATTCTCCGTTCACCCCTTATGAAAAGGTGAAGTTTGGGTCTACACCAGCATGTTAGTGTAAAAAAAAAAATTTTTTACACTAATCTGCTGGTGTTGCCCTAAACTTTTCATTTTGACAAGAGGTAAAAGCACCCCAAAATTTGTAATGCAATTTCTCCCGACTACGGAGATACCCCATATGTGGGCGCATAGTGCTCTGGGGGCGCACAACAAAGCCCAGAAGGGAGAGTGCGCCATGTACATTTGTGGTGATTTGCACAGAGGTGGCTGATTGTTACAGCGGTTTTGACAAACGCAAAAAAAACAAAACCCCACATGTGACCCCATTTCGGAAACTACACCCCTCACGGAATGTAATGAGGGGTGCAGTGAGAATTTACACCCCACTGGTGTCTGACAGATCTTTGGAACAGTGGGCTGTGCAAATAAAAAATTTTGTACAGCCCACTGTTCCAAAGATCTGACAGACACCAGTGGGGGGTAAATGCTCACTGTACCCCTTGTTACATTCCTCAAGGGGTCTAGTTTCCAAAATGGTATGCCATGTGGGGGTTATTTTGCTGTCCTGGCACCATAGGGGCTTCCTAAATGCAACATGCCCCCGAGCAAAATTTGCTCTCAAAAAGCCAAATATGACTCCTTCTCTTTTGAGCATTGTAGTTCGCCCATAGTGCACTTCAGGTCAACTTATGGGGTACCTCCATACTCAGAAGAGATGGGGTTACAAATTTTGGGGGGTATTTTCTGCTATTAACCCTTGCAAAAATGTGAAATTTGGGGGGAAACACACATTTTATTGAAATTTTTTGTAATTTTTTTTACATATGCAAAAGTCGTGAAACACCTGTGGGGTATTAAGGCTCACTTTATTCCTTGTTACGTTCCTCAAAGGGTCTAGTTTCCAAAATGGTATGGCATGTGTTTTTTTTTCCTGTTCTGGCACCATAGGGGCTTCCTAAATGCAACATGCCCCCCAAAAACCATTTCAGAAAAACGTACTCTCCAAAATCCCCTTGTCGCTCCTTCCCTTCTGAGCCCTTTACTGTGCCCGCCGAACACTTTACATAGACATATGAGGTATGTGCTTACTCGAGAGAAATTGGGCTACAAATATAAGTATACATTTTCTCCTTTTACCCCTTGTAAAAATTCAAAAATTGGGTCTACAAGAACATGCGAGTGTAAAAAATGAAGATTGTGAATTTTCTCCTTCACTTTGCTGCTATTCCTGTGAAACACCTAAAGGGTTAAAATGCTGACTGAATGTCATTTTGAATACTTTGGGGGGTGCAGTTTTTATAATGGGGTCATTTGTGGGGTATTTCTAATATGAAGACCCTTTAAATCCACTTCAAACCTGAACTGGTCCCTGAAAAATAGTGATTTTGGAAATTTTGTGAAAAATTGGAAAATTGCTGCTGAAATTTGAAGCACTCTGGTGTCTTCCAAAAGTAAAAACACGTCAATTTTATGATGCAAACATAAAGTAGACATATTGTATATGTGAATAAAAAAAAAGAAATTATTTGGAATATCCATTTTCCTTACAAGCAGAGAGCTTCAAAGTTAGAAAAATGCAAAATTTTCTAAATTTTCATCAAATTTTGGGATTTTTCACCAAGAAAGGATGCAAGTTACCAAAAAATTTTACCACTATGTTAAAGTAGAATATGTCACGAAAAAACAGTCTCGGAATCAGAATGATAACTAAAAGCATTCCAGAGTTATTAATGTTTGAAGTGACAGTGGTCAGATGTGCAAAAAATGGCCGGGTCCTGAGGTGTAAAATGGCCTGGTCCTTAAGGGGTTAAGATATCTTAGATCTAAGTGTGGTCTGGGCTGGAGCAAGATTGTGCAACAATTTAAAATTGTTGCATTTGAAAAATTCGCTACTGCTGCAAAAGTCAAAGAAAATTTGATTTCCTACTAAGGAGTTTTGGTAAAATAACTTAATTGGTGTGAAAGCAAACGTCACAAAAATGTTTGCACAAAGATTTGCAACAAATGTACACAAAGAAGCTGTATTTTCATGTTCAGAGTGTAAACAAATGTATTAATCCCTTAAAGTGTACCCGTCAGATCCAACAAATTTTTTTTTTAAATATATCACTCAGTACCAAATCCTGACCATGTACATCTAATTTTTATGTGTCTAGCACCTTTATTTATTTATTTATTACACTTTAAATTCAGTTCACTATTCTGAATTCCTCTTAAAGGGAGGGGGTGTGGCCTCACTGTGCAGGTCTCCGCCCCCTCCCTCAGTATGCTGTCTGCTCACATCTCCCCTAGCATTAGCAAAACTACAACTCCCAGCTTGTCACTAGTCAGTAGCGGGACACAAGCTGACAGTGGGAGGATTGTTTCTCCAGCTGTGAGCCCTGCGTTCACAGCTGTCAATCAAGGATGTGTGTCCATGACATAGATGATGATGCATGGACACAGCAGGACTAGTATGTGTCCAAGCAGGTGGGGGGGGGGGGGGACAGTTGTTTGACTGGCTTTTTCACTATGAAATACTGAAAATGTTCTAATGAATGCAATTACAAAACCTATTGGTTATACATGCTTTACAACATATCAAAAGTTTTTGTATCTGACAGTGCCCATTTAAAGACCGGGACAATTTTCCTTTTTTCGTTTTTGTTTTTTTCCTCCTCTCCTTTTTAAAATCCCTAACTCTTTTATTTTTTCACCTACAGACCCATAAGATGGCTTGTTTTTTGCGAGACCAAGTGTACTTTATAATGAATTTTTTTTATTTTACCATAAGATGTACCATGAAACCGAAAAAATTTATATCTGAGGGTGGAAAATTATATGAAAACTGGGGTTTGGCTTTTACGCAGTGCATTTTATGGTGCGTAAATGATACATTATTGTTACGCCGAGCGCTCCGGGTCCCCGCTCCTCCCCGGAGCGCTCGCTTCTCTCTCTCTGCTGCAGCGCTCCGGTCACGTCCTCTGACCCGGGGCGCTGCGATCCCGCTGCCAGCCGGGATGCGATTCGCGATGCGGGTAGCGCCCGCTCGCGATGCGCACCCCGGCTCCCCTACCTGACTCGCTCCCCGTCTGTTCTGTCCCGGCGCGCGCGGCCCCGCTCCCTAGGGCGCGCGCGCGCCGGGTCTCTGCGATTTAAAGGGCCACTGCGCCGCTGATTGGCGCAGTGGTTCCAATTAGGGTATCACCTGTGCACTTCCCTATATTACCTCACCTCCCTTGCACTCCCTTGCCGGATCTTGTTGCACTTGTGCCTAGTGAAAGCGTTTCCTTGTCTGTTCCTAGTCCGTGTTCCTGACCTCCTGCCGTTGCCCCTGACTACGATCCTTGCCGCCTGCCCCCGACCTTCTGCTACGTCCGACCTTGCTTCTGCCTACTCCCTTGTACCGCGCCTATCTTCAGCATCTTCAGCAGCCAGAGAGGTGAGCCGTTGCTAGTGGATACGACCTGGTCACTACCGCCGCAGCAAGACCATCCCGCTTTGCGGCGGGCTCTGGTGAAAACCAGTAGTGGCTTAGAACCGGTCCACTAGCACGGTCCACGCCAATCCCTCTCTGGCACAGAGGATCCACTACCTGCCAGCCGGCATCGTGACAATTATCTTATTTTTCTTTATTCTGTAGGTCAATGCGATTTAAACGATACCCAATTTATATAGTTTTTCTATTATTGTACTACTTTAAAAAAAATGCAAACATCGTTTTAACAAAATTCATATGCATAAAGTTGTCCTTTTCTGACCCCTATAACATTTTTATTTTTCCGTATACGTATGTATGTGGGCTAATTTTTTGTGACATGATCTGTAGTTTTCAGCTGTACCATTTTTGCTTTGATGTGACTTTTTGATTGCTTTTTATAATTTTTTTTTTCTCATATGCAATCATTAGATTGCATTTACTGTATAATGCTATGCCTATGCATAGCTTTACACTGTGATCCGCAATCCACCGATAGCCTGGCTAAGCCAACCTACATCAATGAATCTGTGATTGGCGGCAGGAGATAGGTACGGGGACCCTCCTCTGCCATTTTAGCTCACAGAACCCCTGCGATCCCGTCACGGGTTCAGTGAGCCCCTCTGAGCTACCGGAGATTTTTTGTTTCACTTTAGATGCCGTGATCAGCATTAATCACCTTGCCTAAAGGGTTAATGACCGGCAGAGGTAGGATCACCACTGCCTGTCAGTAACAGTGAATTTCCGGCTACTGATAGTAGCCGGCACCCACTGTTCTTAAAGAGGTACTCCACCCCTAGACATCTTATCCCCTGTCCAAAGCATAGGGGATAAGATGTCTGATCGCTGGGGACCCCCGTGATCTCCGCTACGGTACGTCGCCGTCATCACTGCACAGAGCGAACTCGTAGAACCCATAGACTGGTATTGAGAGGGTGGGCTGGGACGTCACGAGGGGACGGAGCCGTGACATGATGATCTTCTGGCCTCTGTATCGCCCGTCATTACCCAGTGATGGCAGCGGGGTGTCGCACCGGAGATCACGGGAGTCCCCAGTGGTGGAACCCCTGTGATCAGACATCTTATCCCCTATGCTTAGGATAGGGGATAAGATGTCTAGGGGCGAAGTACCTCTTTAAGTACAGATGCTTAAGGACTCAGGGCGTACAGGTACGAGCTTGGTAGTTAACAGGTTAAGGTATAGTAACACATAATTGTATCTTCTGCGTTTTAACTATTTATTTGTATTGATTTAACAGCATGTAATCTGCAGCAGAAAATCCAAAGCAGTTACCCTTAAAGGGGTACTCCGGTGGGAAAAAAATGTTTTCAAATTAACTGGTGTCAGAAAGTTAAACAGTTTTGTAAATTACTTCTATTTGAAACTGTGGTCAGACTGGAAAGAACTACACAACTTTCTCTGGGGCATAAAGCAGCTAAGTTCCTCAAGTGTTAAGATTTTCAATTAGAAGTCATTTACTAATCTGTTAAAGATTCTTGCACTAGTTGATTTGAAAAATGTTTGTTTTTCTCCAGTGTGTAGTTCTTTTCTGTCTTACCACAGTGCTCTCTGCTGCCACCTTTGTGTCCGTGTCTGGAACTGTCCAGAGCAGAAGCAAATCCCCATAGTAAACCTCTCCTGTTCCGGACAGTTACGGACATGGCTAGAGGTGTCAGTAGAAAGCAATGTAGTCCTCTGGAGCATACAGTAGTTGATAAGTACTGGAAGGATTAAGATTTTTAAAAAGTAATTTACAAATCTGTATAATTTTCTGGCACCAGTTTATTTTAAAATGTTTTTTTTCCCCTCTGGTGTACCCCTTAAAATATGCACAACCTATCATTTTTCCACCCCTGATGGATTCATTGTAGGGCTACAAGGCTCTATAACTTGGGTGTGGGGTTGGGGGGAATGTGATCAGACTCCCTTAGGCTATCAAGAGGTTATACAAAGTCTTTTTTTTTTGTTTTGTTTTAGATTGACCTTTGATCCTCACTCACACAAATTGGATCTGCCTGTGACTTAGATTTTTAGTGTGATTTGAACTCCGTCCCTCATTTGGTTGATTTCATTTTCCTTGGACCATTCATATGTCCTTATTTCTTCTCAACAAAATACGTTTTTTAGAGGATTAAATATTTTAAAGGGTAGCTCCCACCATCCTATTTTTTTCTTTTCTGTCCCTGCCTATTACCCATCTATCCCTAACCCCCTCCCTGCTTTTAATTTAAATTTTTACTATATTAAAAATGCTTTTTGTCTGCCTGGCAGTGTGCTCACTACCAGGCAGACTTCCCCAGCAGGCACCACGTCACTGATGCCTGCTGGGTGGGGGGGAGACTTCCGCCCTTAGTTCATCTACACAGGGTGCCTCCAGCTGTTTCATCACTACAACTCCCAGCTTGCCCTGACATCTATTGGCTGTCAGGGCATGCTGGGAGTTGTAGTATTGAAACAGCTGGAGGCACCCTGTGTAGATAAACTATATTAGTTACATGCGGCGCTAGCCTGTCCCCTCCGTCTCCCCCCCTCCCGCCATACCCCGTTCCCTCCATCACAACCCCCATTACACTTACTGCAGAGTCCGGCAGCGGGCGTGCAGGGACAGCGGCGACAAGGCAGCGGCGATGTGCGGGAGGAGTGGCCTCCCAGCCAGTGGCCGGGGAGCCAATGCCCTCGCTCCCTGTCTGTCTGATTGACAGGCAGGGAGCGAGCGCAGACTGAATGAAAAAGGACCAATGCCCGGCCGCATCAGTCCTTTTTCAGGCGTGAAGTCACGCCAGGCTGCAGCCGGCCACTAGGAGGGAGACCCCTAGTGGCCGGTTTTCAAATGAAAATTAAACAATTTTAATAAAAAAAAATAATAATAAAAGTATATTAGAGATATGTTGTAGTACATAAGTACTACAATGTATCAAAAAATAAAGTTGGTGACAGTGCCCATTTAAGCTAAATAAATCATTCTTTGAGATGCGTTGGTGATTTTTTGGAGCATTGTATTATGGAATACAAAGGGCAACACATGATGGCTGTATAAGAGCTTAACTCCATATACCATCATTTCCAGGCTGTTCTTATGACCTATGAAGGGATTTTTCAGGGAGGGGTACAGGGGCATGGAAGATGTTACTATGGGATACCATAGGACAGTGGTCTTCAACCTGCGGACCTCCAGATGTTGCAAAACTACAACTCCCAGCATGCCCGGACAGCCATCGGCTGTCCGGGCATGCTGGGAGTTGTAGTTTTGAAACATCTGGAGGTCCGCAGGTTGAAAACCACTGCCATAGCATATTAGAGGTAGTGATATGTAACAAGGGAAAAATTACACAGTCTAGTGTTTCCATGAGCAGAAATTCTGGAAAAATGAAAAAAGACTACTAATAACCTTTTTCTGTATAAGATAAAAAAAATAAAAAATAAACTACAAGTCCCAGCATGCTTTAGGGTTCAGAGTCACATGACAAGTATACAGAATGCTTCCACGACCAGAGATGTGCTCCGCTCCAGCAGGAAATGACACCTAGAAGGAGGAGGGGCAGGAGTGCAGGGACTCCGGAAATCTTTTGTTGCACATCTTGCAGATGGTGGAAGTGCTGGGGTGAGTCCTGGGCTCAGGGATGGTGGAAAGACGTAGAATATCTGTCATGTCCTGGAAAAGGAAGGTCCAAGAATAATCCAGACAGGGAGATGTCACAGCCAGGAACTCTGGGGTGGAAAATGGAGAAATTCTTATAAAACTATCCTCAACATGTGCAGGATTTGCTGTCTGTGCCAGTGCAGTGTATGCTCCTGTATGTAATCCCTGGGATGGAGGACACAAGCCACATAGTCCTGCCTGAATAGTCTGAGCATGTGGAGGATATGTCCCCTAAAAATGGAGAGAGATATCACAGCCGACAGAGTGAACACATACTCCCTGTATCAGTCCTATCATACAGCACATCGCTCCCTGTATCAGTCTTATCATACAGCACATCGTTCCCTGTATCAGTCCTATCATACAGCACATCGCTCCCTGTATCAGTCCTATCATACAGCACATTGCTCCCTGTATCAGTCCTATCATACAGCACATTGCTCCCTGTATCAGTCCTATCATACAGCACATCGCTCCCTGTATCAGTCCTATCATACATTACATCACTCCCTGTATCAGTCCTATCATACAGCACATCACTCCCTGTGTCAGTCCTATCATACATTACATCACTCCCTGTATCAGTCCTATCATACAGTACATCACTCCCTGTATCTGTCCTATCATACAGCACATCGCTCCCTGTATCAGTCCTATCATACAGCACATCGCTCCCTGTATCAGTCCTATCATACAGCACATCGCTCCCTGTATCAGTCCTATCATACAGCACATCGCTCCCTGTATCAGTCCTATCATATAGTACATCACTCCCTGTGTCAGTCCTATCATACAGCACATCGCTCCCTGTGTCAGTCCTATCCTACAGCACATCGCTCCCTGTATCAGTCCTATCATACAGTACATCCCTCCCTGTATCAGTCCTATCATACAGCACATCGCTCCCTGTACAGGGAGCGATGTGCTGTACGATAAGACTGATACAGGGAGGTATGTGCTGTATAATAGGACTGATACAGGGAGGGATGTGCTGTATAATAGGATTGACACAGGGAGGGTTGTGCTGTATCAGTCCCAATGTTCACATTATCTCTACCTGTTTTCAAACATATGCATCATCCTTCCCTAAATCAGATCCATCATGCACAACATCACTCCTTCTGTCATTCTAATCATATACAGATATACAGCACATCCCACCCTGTGTCAGCCCCTCATATACAACATACTTCCCTGAATCAGACCCATTGTACAGCATGTCACTCCCTGTATCAGACTCATCATACAGCATCTCCCACCATTTCAGTACTATAATCCGCAACATTCCTCCCTGTATCAGAACCATCATATACCTGTTACTCTGTATTAGCTCCATAATACACATGAGCAGGTCAGCTTAGCAAAGGCTGTAAATAGAGAGGAAAGCAGATACAAGGCAGTTTGCAGGGAAGAATCATATAAGCTTTACAATTGTGTTGAGAGAGAGCAGAGCTCATGCAGTGAACTGTAGAAGAGAAGTTGAAGAGGTTGTCAGACTTTGCTGAAGTTGAAAAAGAAGGTGAACCCTTAGTTTAAAAAAAAAATAAATAAATTAACCCTATTCATCTGCAGTCAGTTCTTTAAAGGGTAGCTCCCACCATCCCATTTTTTTTTTGCTAGCCCGTTTACCCCCCCCCCCCCCCCCCGCTATGGAACTAGCCCGTAGCCTCCTCGCCCCCCGCCCCGCATACCCCGTTCCCTCATTACACTTGCAGTTACTGCAGAGTCCGGCAGCGAGCGTGCAGGGACAGCGGCGGCAATGAGGCGGCGATGTGCGGGAGGAGTGGCCTCCCAGCCAGTGGCTGGGGAGCCAATGCGCTCGCTCCCGCCTGTCTGATTGACAGGCAGGGAGCGAGTGCATCCGAACTGAAAAAGGACTGATTGCCACTCCAAAATCAGTCCTTTTTCAGTGGCCGGTTTTTAAATGTAAATTAAACCTTTTTAATGAAAAAAATAATAATAAAAGTATATTAGAGATATGTTGTAGTACATAAGTACTACAACATATCAAAAAATAAAGTTGGTGACAGTGCCCATTTAAAGGACATAAGGAGACCATTAACACCATGTTTCTATTTCAGATTGAGTCGCTGGACATATTCATCATTAGTTATATCTAGTAATAACCTTTAATGAGAGAAAATAATCGCTGAATTCCTGAGAATGGACAAGGGGAAGACTTGCATGACAGCGAGGATAATAAATATCACCCTGGAGATCATCTACCTGCTGGTCGGAGAAGTAAGAAATTCTAGGAATGATGTCAAACTTTATTACATTTAATCTATAGTAAGCTTAGACTATATAAAGAATTATGGGAATGTATGGAATTGTATTCACATGTCTCTCTCAATACTTAGGATTACACAGTAGTGAAGAAGACATCTGGTGAGTGTATGACCCCCAGCAGCCATTACTCTATGTCAGGAGGATGGAACAAGCCCCAAATCCCGATCATGGAGCCCCCAAGTCAGTCACCGATACCTGAGAGGAAGAATAACCAGAAGATCCTCAAACTCACAAACAAGATCATTGAGCTTCTGACTGGAGAGGTGAGCGCTGATGTGACATTATACTGTAATACATGGAGAACTGAATCTGGGGGATGACTGTATCATCGTGTGTGTACAGGTTCCTATAAGGTGTCAGGATGTCACTGTCTATTTCTCCATGGAGGAGTGGGAGTACATCGAAGGACATGAGGACATTTACAAGGACATCATTATGGACATCCACAGGCCTATTGATTTACTAAGTAAGAAAATACTGTAAGGTTTTATTTTGTTTGTTTGGTTTTTTAACCACAAAATAAGTTTTGCTTTTAATGAAGATTGAGACATTTAGTCACTACGGGGGAGATTTATCAAAACCTGTGCAGAGGAAGAGTGGTGCAGTTGCCCATAGCAACCTATCAGATTGCTTCTTTCATTTTCCACAGGCCTCTTTAGAGGCCTGTGGAAAATGAAAGAAGCAATCTGATTGGTTGCTATGGGCAACTGCACCACTCTTCCTCTGCACAGGTTTTGATAAATCTCCCCCTACATTTCTTCCAACAGGGCCACCTAACGAGAATTCCCCAATTGGTTGTCCCTCTACGTGTATTAAAGAAGAATTTCGCCCTATTAATGATCCAAGTTTCACGGTGAATGTTATGAGTGAACCTATAGGTCCTCAGCAACAATATCAATGTTTTCATATTAAGGAGGAACAAGTCTCAGGTGACAGACGGAATCTTACAGACTCTGACATGTATACACCCACAGATCATGCAGAACAATATTTATCTACTCATATTGAGGAGAAATATGTCTTACATGATGGAGAAAATCTCATAGACTCTGACAATTATACACAACAGTATTCATCTTCTAATATTAAGGAGGAACAAGTTTTAAGTGATGAAGGAAACGTCACAGCCCCCAGCATTCATGCACCCATGGATCATGCACAACAGTATTCATCTTCTAATATTAAGGAGGAACAAGTTTCACCCAGTAAAGAAAGTCTCACCATTACTCACGCACCTGAAGATCAACTGAATATTATTGGACATCAAGAGTTTCTCTCCCAACCATTTTCGAAGCATATCTTGGTCCATTCTAATCCTTTATGTCAAACCGAAACAAAGACAACCTTTCCCTGTTCAGAATGTGACAAGGTTTTTCAATTTAAATCCGCTCTTGTTCAACACGAGAAGCAACATGAGAGGCGGTATCCTTGTAACCAGTGTGAACAAAAGTTCAAATCTGTGGCCTATCTATCCATCCATCAAAAGATTCACTCAGAACTGAAACCGTTTCAGTGCTCGGAATGTGGCATCAGTTTTGTGCGGAAAGCAAACCTTAGAAGACATCAAAAACTTCACAATGGAGAAAGGCCTTTTCCTTGTAGCGAATGTGGGAAACGTTTTATCACTAACAGAGATCTAATAGCCCATGTGAGGACACACACGGGTGAGAGACCCTACTCTTGTAAGGAATGTGGTAAGGCTTTCATCAGGAACTCACATCTGGTAGTACACCTCAAAATCCACACAGGGGAAAAGCCACATTCTTGTACAGAATGTGGCAAATGTTTTATCAGTAGCTCAGACCTAATAAAACATAACAGAACGCACACTGGAGAAAGGCCATATTTTTGCCCTGAATGTGGGAAATGTTTTATAACAACTTGGGAACTTAAAAAACATTTGAGGATTCATTCTGGGGAGAAACCATATTCCTGCAACCAGTGCGGTAAACGGTTTGCCTGCAAACCTTACCTCCAGCGACATCAGAAAACTCATGCCCACAGTAGGACGTAATATTTCTTTCAACATGGAAATTTTCTGTTATTCCTCATTGTACTTGAACAAAACAGGGAACTTAACCTTGTCACCCAAAGCCCCAGATTCCACTTGGCTGACCAGGATGATTGTGGAGAAAGTTAATTGACCATGTAATGTATATGCAGGTGCTGCCATGTTGTTCTTGGTGATAGCTTCGCCTCTCTCTCTTCCATAGTAATGACAAATATGGCCAAAAATGATAGATAAATGTTGGTTGAATACACCAACTTCTTATTTGTATTGTTGTCTTCCATCAGTAAAAGATGTCGGTGAGAAAAAAAGAAGCTGGAGTATGATGCATTTCAGTTTTCCTTTTTTCATGTGGGAAATAAGCCTTTTCTAGGATGCATCCAATAGACAAGAGAAACAGAAAATAACGCAGCACTCACCACATGTTCTTTGTTCACCTTCTTCTTTATTCGGTTTAAAATGTGCAGACAGGTACAGCAGGTGAGAGGAGACCTAGCGTGCGGGGGGATGTGAGTGGCGACGGACCGTTGCGTGCTCTCGGCACATCGATGGCCTGACGAAGTGCCGAGAGCACGCAACGGTCCGTGGCCACCCACATCCCCCCGCACGCTAGGTCTCCTCTCACCTGCTGTACCTGTCTGCACATTTTAAACCGAATAAAGAAGAAGGTGAACAAAGAACATGTGGTGAGTGCTGCGTTATTTTCTGTTTCTCTTGTCTATTGGATGTATCGTGCTACTATGAAGAACGCATTGCACCACCGAGTTCTGTGCGGATGGACAGGTACATAACACCACTCATACAGCTACTACGTTCACAAGTCCGATACTGGTGCTGGTGTATTTCTACTAACATACCTTTTCTAGGATGCATGCACACTATGATTTGTGCATCCAGCAGCTGGATCTGTCGGGAGAATTTCAATAGCGCCTGCTGCCGAATCCGTGTCATACCCAGTTCATTTCAATGAGCTGAACAGAGCCAACAAGTGACTCCGTTTAGCTCATTCTCCGACCATACCTGGCTTTTGATCCGGACTTAACACCGCGTTCTCCTGTGGTTTTCAGGCCAGGTCAAGAGCCAGATACGGTTGAAAAATGAGCCAACCAGAATCACCAGCTTACTCTGTTTGACTCATTGAAATTAATGGAATACGGCACAGTAAATTGTGCACACACCTGTAGAGAGGGTTCTCCGATTTCCCTGATCCCATGGTAAATAAAAATCTCAGGTGAGTTAATTAGGTACACCGCTGCTAGACATCTTATCTATGGATAGGGGATAAGATGTCCGATCGCAGGGGTCCCGCTGCTCGGTCCTCCCATGATCTCCCGAGGCACCCGGCGTTCTAAATAAACGCCAGGTTCCTGCGGCAGTGGTCGTGATGTCATGCCACGCCCCCTCCATTCATGTCTATAGACATGACTAGAGAGGGTGCGGCGTGACGTCACAATCATGGCTTCCGACTCCGAGCAAGATGTTTAGAACGCTGGAGCACCGGAGTACCCCTTTAACATAGTTGCTAAATCCACAGACCTAATTGTAATAATCCTTTCATAGTCCTCTCATAATTTCCTCTTGACAGGTTTTGATAAATCTCTCCCAGGCTCCCCACGATAATGATAATACAGTAAATAGAAATCCTTAGATCTAAAAATAAGAATAAAGTGCTGATGCCTATTAGAGATGAACGAACTTACAGTAAATTCGATTCGTCACGAACTTCTCGGCTTGGCAGTTGATGACATATCCTCCATAAATTAGTTCAGCTTTCCGGTGCTCCGGTGGGCTGGAAAAGGTGGATACAGTCCTGGGAAAGAGTCTCCTAGGACTGTATCCACCTTTTCCAGCCCACGGGAGCACCTGAAAGCTGAACTAATTTATGCAGGATAAGTCATCAACTGCCGAGCCGAGAAGTTCGTGACGAATCGAATTTACTGTAAGTTCGCTCATCTCTAATGCCTATAACATACAACTAATTGTGGGGAGTCTGTGTTTATTGTGCCTATCTGAACGTATACATAGTGTATATGAGTGGTCTCCAACCTGCGGACCTCCAGATGTTGCAAAACTACAACTCCCAGCATGCCCGGACAGCCGTTGGCTGTCCGGGCATGCTGGGAGTTGTAGTTTTGCTACATCTGGAGGTCTGCAGGTTGAAGACCACTGGTGTATATGCTGTATATTTTAAGCTGCAGATTTTGTGCTGTGTTCAGACTTGCATAGCTCAATATAAACAGCATAAAATCTGCAGAATAAATTCTGTAACATAAATTCTGCAGCCTATATGCTACGTGTAAACTTACCCTTGAGCCAGTGCACAGATTCCCTGGGTTTGGTACATCCCTGGCTTACTGTTCAGTAAGGGGAGAAGGGACTACTTGTATCTCTGCTCCACGTACAGAGTATTCATGGTAATGTAGCTGCACCACAGAAATGACTGTGTAAGTGACCAGTGATGTGTTATGCATCGACAGTTACATAAACAGCTCTATGCAGATGCACACTGTCCTGTAGCCACCCAAATATCACTCTGGCACCAGTTTCATCTGTATATGATGCCTGACAATCTCCAATACCTATATGACCCCTGACAACCAAAGTTTCCCATGTGCAATACCTGTATGACCCCTGACAACCTTAAAGGGGTATTCCAGGCCAAAACTTTTTTATATATATATATATATATATATATATATATATATATCAACTGGCTCCGGAAAGTTAAACAGATTTGTAAGTTACTTCTATTAAAAAATCTTAATCCTTCCATTAGTTATTAGCTTCTGAAGTTTTCTGTCTAACTGCTCAATGATGATGTCACGTCCCAGGAGCTGTGCATGATGGGACAATATCCCCATAGGAGCTGGACAGCTCCCGGGACGTGAGTCATCAGAAAGCAGTTAGACAGAAAACAGCAACTCAACTTCAGAAGCTAATAACTATTGGAAGGATTAAGATTTTTTAATAGAAGTAATTTACAAATCTGTTTAACTTTCCGGAGCCAGTTGATATATATAAAAAAAAGTTTTTGCCTGGAATACCCCTTTAATTTTGCATGTGCAATACCTATATGTCCCTTGCAACACCTCAATACCCTCTGACAACCTCCATTTTCCATGTGCAGCATTACCTATATAACCCATGAAAACCTCTTTCACATGTGCAATACCTATATGACTCCTGACTACGTCAATTTTCTCTGTGCAATCTCTATGGGGAGATTGATCAAAACCTGTGCAGAGGAAAATTTGCCCATAGCAACCAATCAGATTGCATCTTTTATTTTTAACAAGGCTTCTGCGAAATGAAAGAAGCGATCTGATTGGTTGCCATGGGCAACAGAGCAACTTTTTCTTTGCACATATTTTGATAAATCTCCCCCTATATGACCTCTGACAACCTTATGTTTGGGCCAAATAACACAGCTTGACCATGACTTGAACCCCTTTAGCATAATTTATAGTATATACCATAACCTATACTCCTATGTGAAAAAAAAATAAAAAAAATAAATAAACATGCTTTAATTTATGCTATAAAGTTATGCTATGGAACAGTGTCCCCCAACCTGTGACTCTACAGCAATGCTAGAAAGAAAAAGAGGAAGCGTTGACAGCAGGGACTGGCAACATGGGATTGGTGGCAGGTGAGTACAGGTTTCTTTATTAAAAGGCTGAGAACCTGTGACCAGTTATCATCACCTTTCTATCCCGAACCCTTTGTAGTCACCCAAGGGAAAGGCACTACAATTACAGCTCCACACAATGGCAGTCAGGTCACGTGAAATGTGTTCTACTTAAAGAAGCTTCATGGCTTCAAGATCTCCCTCCAGATACATATTTGATCCACAATACATCCATTGACATGACACTTGCTCCTGCTTCAGGAACTTCAACAACCACCTCAGAGGACTCACAGACTTTATCTAGTAATGGAATGACCCAGTACAAGCCAAAAGTTATAAGTCAAAGCCCATCAATCTAGAAATTTGGTTTTGTAGTATTTAACTCCTTCAAGCTATTGGGTATACATGTACACCTGTTGAGCGTGGGAGGGGCATCAAGAAGGCACAAGATCTGTGCCCGCTCCGTATCTAGTAGCTGCCACATGGTCCATATTTCAGCAGCCACGGACAGAGATCAGCATCGGAGCTAGGTCTGATTCTGGTAACTCAACCATTTTTGATGCCACCATCTATAGTGACAGCGGCCTGTAGATCATTAGAAGCTGCATGTCTGCCAATCCTAGGGTCCCTTTTGCTGCAACACAATTGCAAGTTGCCAGTTGGTTGCAATGGCAGCCAGAGCCCCTCTGAATGCCTTCTGGGCTGCCATGTCAGACATACCATTAAAGCCTGCCCCAGGCAAACTGTACTATTAGATCAACAACTATCCAATCCAGCAAAAAAAAACTGCAACACAGTTTTCTGCATGTTAGGTGTGATTTTGCAGCTTAGTTTCATTACAATTAATGGAGCCAGGTTGTAATACCACATGCAACCTGCAGAAAGGTATGGTGCTGTTTTTGGAAGAAATTGGCTGTTTTGCTATTGCTGGATAACCACTCTACAGAGCTTAGCATCATTTTGATTAACACTTTACAATATAATCCCTCTACAGCGTCTTTAATAAATAAATATATATATATATATATATATATATATACACACACACACACACACACACACACAAACACTGCTCAAAAAAATAAAGGGAACACTATGATAACACATCCTAGATCTAAATGAATGAACTATTTGTATGAAATACTTACGTCTTTACATAGTACAATGTTCTGACAACAAAATCACACAAAATTATCAATGGAAATCAAATTTATCATCCCATGGAGGTCTGGATATGGAGTCACACTCAAAATAAAAGTGGAAAACCTCACTACAGGCTGATCCAACTTTGATGTAATGTCCTTAAAACAAGTCAAAATGAGGCTCAGTAGTGTGTGTGGCCTCCACGTGCCCGTATGACCTCCCTACAATGCCTGGGCATGCTCCTGATGAGGTGGTGGATGGTTTCCTGAGGGATGTCCTCTCCAACCTGGACTAAAGCATCCGCCAACTCCTGGACAGTCTGTGGTGCAATGTGGCGTTGGTGGATGGAGCAAGACATGATGTCCCAGATATGCTCAATCGGATTCAGGTCTGGGGAACGGGCGGGCCAGTCCATAGCATCAATGCCTTCCTCTTGCAGGAACTGCTGACACACTCCAGCCACATGAGGTCTAGCATTGTCTTGCATAAGGAGAACCTAGGGCAAACCACACCAGCATATGGTCTCACAAGGGGTCTGAGGATCTCATCTCAGTACCTAATGGCAGTCAGGCTACCTCTGGCAAGCACATGGAGGGCTGTGCGGCCCCCCAAAGAAATGTCACCCCACACCATTACTGACCCACCCCCAAACCGGTCATGTTAGAGGATGCTGGTTCTTCACGGCGTCTCCAGACTCTGTCACATCTGTCACATGTGCTCAGTGTGAACTTGCTTTCATCTGTGAAGAGCACAGGGCACCAGTGGTGAATTTGTCAATCTTGGTGTTCTCTGGCAAATGCCAAACGTCCTGCACTGTGTTGGGCTGTAAGCACAATCCCCCCCTGTCGCCAGGCCCTCATACCACCCTCATGGAGTCTGTTTCTGACCGTTTGAGTGGACACATGCACATTTGTGGCCTGCTGGAGGTCATTTTGTAGGGCTCTGGCAGTGTTCCTCCTGCTCCTCCTTGCACAAAGGCAGAGATAGCACAGATATATATATATATATATATATATATATATATATATATATATAAATTCAAGCAGGAAGCAGCACATCCAGATAGACAGTAGTAGGTGCAAGCAGGTCTATGGGGCCCCGGTCACAGGGTCCAAAAGCATATCCAAAAATGAAGGCGGCCGCAGCACACTGGGATATCCAAGTAAAAAGTGGTTTATTCCATGAACAAAAAGTGCAAGTGCACTTGCAATTTTTGTTCATGAAATAAACCACTTTTTACTTGGATATCCCAGTGTGCTGCGGCCGCCTTCTTTTTTGTATATATATATATATATATATATATATATATATATATATATATATATATAAAGAGGACCCAGAACTGACCCCTGGGGTCCCCACTAGTAACAGAGCTACAGAACTACAAGTATCAGCACTTCCAAGTTCCAGCATATAAGGGGACACTTCAGAGATGGGCATATGGAGGAAATCCGACTAGACCAGGCATGATCAGGATGTTACTATGGGGTATTATAGGGTATTACAAATAGTAATGTGTAATGAGAGAACTACAAGCTCCAGCATTTCCTTGCTTTTACTATGGGATGAGTGGACATTTTTTGGAAGGAACTGATATGAAGAAAGGCAACTAGTCTAAATATGATCAAATTGTAATTATTGCATACTTTAGGACAGTGGTCTCCAAACTGTGGACCTCCAGAGGTTGCAAAACTACAACTTCCAGCATGCCCGCACAGCCAACAGCTGCTGGGAGTTGTAGTTTTGCTGGGAGTTGTAGTTTTGCAACCTTTGGAGGTCCACATTTGGTGATCACTGCTTTAGGATACTACAAGTCCCAGCACATCCAAGCTTTTATCTAGAGGATTTCAGTGGACATTCCAGATAGACATATGAGAGGAGAGAACTCCTGGGGAGGATGTTTGGAGGGTGGGGGATGGGGGTGCAGTTGCCCGTAGCAACCAAGCAGATCGCATTTTTAAAGAGGTCCGTAAAAAATAAAAGAAGCAATCTGATTGGTTGCTATGGGCAACTGCACCATTTTTCCTCTACACAGGTTTTGATGAATCTCCCCCCTATAGTCTTGTAGCTGTTGTAATGAGATATTGGGAAACACCTTTATTTTCTGTATAATATCAGAAAAACTACAAGTCCCAGCATGCTTGGCGTTCAGAGTCACATGACAAGGATAGGAAATGCTTCCACGACCAGAGATGTGCTCAGCTCCTGCAGGAAATGACACCTAGATGGAGGAGGGGCAGGGGTGCAGGGACTCCGGAAATCTTTTGTTGCACATCTTGCAGATGGTGTCTATGAGGAAGTGCTGGGGTGAGTCCTGGGCTCAGGGATGGTGGAAAGACGTAGAATATCTGTCATGTCCTGGAAAGGCACCGTAAAACCTAAAGCTTTTAATTAGATAAATTAGGGAAAAAAGCAGCAACTAAATTGTGATATCCCAATTTAGAGAGAACACACAGGATGTCATATACAAGTAAACTACGGTGACGGCAATGCAGAAACAATGACAGCTTCAGCTTGATGACAGAACACATACTCCCTGTATCAGTCCTATCATACAGCCCATACTCCCTGTATCAGTCCTATCATACAGCCCATACTCCCTGTATCAGTCCTATCATACAGCACATTGCTCCCTGTATCAGTCCTATCATACAGCCCATACTCCCTGTATCAGTCCTATCATACAGCCCATACTCCCTGTATCAGTCCTATCATACGGCACATTGCTCCCTGTATCAGTCCTATCATACGGCACATTGCTCCCTGTATCAGTCCTATCATACGGCACATCGCTCCCTGTATCAGTCCTATCATACGGCACATCGCTCCCTGTATCAGTCCTATCATACGGCACATTACTCCCTGTATCAGTCCTATCATACAGCCCATACTCCCTGTATCAGTCCTATCATACAGCACATCACTCCCTGTATCAGTCCTATCATACAGCCCATACTTCCTGTATCAGTCCTATCATACAGCCCATACTCCCTGTATCAGTCCTATCATACAGCCCATACTCCCTGTATCAGTCCTATCATACAGCACATTGCTCCCTGTATCAGTCCTATCATACAGCCCATACTCCCTGTATCAGTCCTATCATACGGCACATTGCTCCCTGTATCAGTCCTATCATACGGCACATTGCTCCCTGTATCAGTCCTATCATACGGCACATCGCTCCCTGTATCAGTCCTATCATACGGCACATCGCTCCCTGTATCAGTCCTATCATACGGCACATCACTCCCTGTATCAGTCCTATCATACAGCCCATACTCCCTGTATCAGTCCTATCATACAGCACATCACTCCCTGTATCAGTCCTATCATACAGCCCATACTCCCTGTATCAGTCCTATCATACAGCCCATACTCCCTGTATCAGTCCTATCATACAGCCCATATTCCCTGTATCAGTCCTATCATACGGCACATTACTCCCTGTATCAGTCCTATCATACGGCCCATACTCCCTGTATCAGTCCTATCATACGGCACATTACTCCCTGTATCAGTCCTATCATACGGCACATTACTCCCTGTATCAGTCCTATCATACGGCACATTACTCCCTGTATCAGTCCTATCATACGGCACATTACTCCCTGTATCAGTCCTATCATACGGCCCATACTCCCTGTATCAGTCCTATCATACGGCACATTGCTCCCTGTACCAGTCCTATCATACGGCACATTGCTCCCTGTACCAGTCCTATCATACGGCACATTGCTCCCTGTACCAGTCCTATCATACGGCACATTGCTCCCTGTACCAGTCCTATCATACGGCACATTGCTCCCTGTACCAGTCCTATCATACGGCACATTGCTCCCTGTACCAGTCCTATCATACGGCACATTGCTCCCTGTACCAGTCCTATCATACGGCACATTGCTCCCTGTACCAGTCCTATCATACGGCACATTGCTCCCTGTACCAGTCCTATCATACGGCACATTGCTCCCTGTACCAGTCCTATCATACGGCACATTGCTCCCTGTACCAGTCCTATCATACGGCACATTGCTCCCTGTACCAGTCCTATCATACGGCACATCGCTCCCTGTACCAGTCCTATCATACGGCACATCGCTCCCTGTACCAGTCCTATCATACGGCACATCGCTCCCTGTACCAGTCCTATCATACGGCACATCGCTCCCTGTATCAGTCCTATCATACGGCACATCGCTCCCTGTATCAGTCCTATCATACGGCACATCGCTCCCTGTATCAGTCCTATCATACGGCACATCGCTCCCTGTACCAGTCCTATCATACGGCACATCGCTCCCTGTACCAGTCCTATCATACGGCACATCGCTCCCTGTACCAGTCCTATCATACGGCACATCGCTCCCTGTATCAGTCCTATCATACGGCACATCGCTCCCTGTATCAGTCCTATCATACGGCACATCGCTCCCTGTATCAGTCCTATCATACGGCACATCGCTCCCTGTATCAGTCCTATCATACGGCACATCGCTCCCTGTATCAGTCCTATCATACGGCACATCGCTCCCTGTATCAGTCCTATCATACGGCACATCGCTCCCTGTATCAGTCCTATCATACGGCACATCGCTCCCTGTATCAGTCCTATCATACGGCCCATCGCTCCCTGTATCAGTCCTATCATACAGCCCATACTCCCTGTATCAGTCCTATCATACAGCCCATATTCCCTGTATCAGTCCTATCATACAGCCCATACTCCCTGTATCAGTCCTATCATACGGCACATTACTCCCTGTATCAGTCCTATCATACGGCACATTACTCCCTGTATCAGTCCTATCATACGGCACATTGCTCCCTGTACCAGTCCTATCATACGGCACATTGCTCCCTGTACCAGTCCTATCATACGGCACATTGCTCCCTGTATCAGTCCTATCATACGGCACATTGCTCCCTGTATCAGTCCTATCATACAGCACATCCCTCCCTGTATCAGTCCTATCATACAGCACATCGCTCCCTGTATCAGTCCTATCATACAGCACATCGCTCCCTGTATCAGTCCAATCATACAGCACATCGCTCCCTGTATCAGTCCTATCATACAGCACATCCTCCCTATATCTGTCCTATCATACAGCAGATCCCTCCCTGTATCAGTCCTATCATACAGCACATTACTCCCTTTATCAGTCCTATCATACAGCACAACGCTCCCTGTATCAGTCCTATCATACAGCACATCCTCCCTGTATCAGTCCTATCATACAGCACATCGCTCCCTGTATCAGTCCTATCATACAGCACATCGCTCCCTGTATCAGTCCAATCATACAGCACATCGCTCCCTGTATCAGTCCTATCATACAGCACATCCTCCCTATATCTGTCCTATCATACAGCAGATCCCTCCCTGTATCAGTCCTATCATACAGCACATTACTCCCTTTATCAGTCCTATCATACAGCACAACGCTCCCTGTATCAGTCCTATCATACAGCACATCCTCCCTGTATCAGTCCTATCATACAGCACATCGCTCCCTGTATCAGTCCTATCATACAGCACATTGCTCCCTGTATCAGTCCAATCATAGAGCACATCCCTCCCTGTATCAGTCCTATCATACAGCACATCGCTCCCTGTATCAGTCCTATCATACAGCACATCCCTCCCTATATTTGTGCTATCATACAGCACATCGCTCCCTGTATCAGTCCTATCATACAGCACAACGCTCCCTGTATCAGTCCTATCATACAGTACATCACTCCCTGTGTCAGTCCTATCATACAGCACATCGCTCCCTGTATCAGTCCTATCATACAGCACATCGCTCCCTGTATCAGTCCTATCATACAGCACATCGTTCCCTCTACCTGTCCTATCATACAGCACATCGTTCCCTGTATCAGTCCTATCATACAGGACATCGCTCCCTGTATCAGTCCTATCATACAGCACATCGCTCCCTGTATCAGTCCTATCATACAGGACATCGCTCCCTGTATCAGTCCTATCATACAGCACATCGCTCCCTGTATCAGTCCTATCATACAGCACATCGCTCCCTGTATCAGTCCTATCATACAGCACATCGTTCCCTCTACCTGTCCTATCATACTGGGCTTACTCTTTATTGAACAAGTAATATAAACTATTTTGGCAATTAAAAAAGTAGAACCATAGTTATCTGCAAGTTACCATTCTGTTCTTTGAAGGATTTAAGGTGGCCATTTAGCCTATGTTTCCAATTCAGGTTGAATCCTCAGTAACATACATCATTATTTATATCTAGTAATAACCTTAAATGGGAGAAAATAATCGCTGAATTCCTGAGAATGGAGAAGACTTGCATGACAGCGAGGATAATAAATATCACCCTGGAGATCATCTACCTGCTGGTCGGAGAGGTGAGATATTCTAGGAATGATGTGAAACTTCATTACATTTTATCTATACTAATAAGCCGAGAACAGGGATATTCAAACACTGTTCCCCTAAATATTATTCTGCCGCTTTGCCACTATGCCCCCATATGAACTTGTCACTGTGACCCCAAATGTACTCTGCAATTAAGTCATTGCCTATGACTCCACAGCTATTGCAAAGTACAACTCCCATTATGCACAGACAGAAGGTCATGATGGGAGCTGAATTTCTTCAACAAATGGAGAGTCACAGGTGGGGGGGGGGGGGGGGGGGGACACTATTATTCACCTGACAGGCTCCATGTCCTTGGTCCTATGCTGATCCTCTGCTCTGGCCTCTTCTAGTCAGGCCTGGCCAGGGCAGAATTATGCATGCAGTACTGAATGCATTGCCTGCATCACAGAGAAAGCGTCGGGCAGCCAGGCAGGGAACAAAGTGTTCTCTTGCTCAGCTATTCATTTGTAGCAGCATCTTTAAGACACCAATAAAAATGCAGGTGGCTAGTGGTGCAGATGACTGGTGGCCGTCGTCCTGGTCTGAACCGGCTTAGATTATAAAGAATTATTATAATGTATATAATGATATTTACCTGTATTTTTCCATACTTAGGATTACACAGTAGTGAAGAAGACATCTGGTGAGTGTGTGACCCCCAGCAGCCATTACTCTATGTCAGGAGGATGGAACAAGCCCCAAATCCCGATCATGGAGCCCCCACCTCAGTCACCGATACCTGAGAGGAAGAATAACCAGAAGATCCTCAAGCTCACAAACAAGATCATTGAGCTTCTGACTGGAGAGGTGAGCGCTGATGTGACATTATACTGTAATACATGGAGAACTGAATCTGGGGGATGACTGTATCATCGTGTGTGTACAGGTTCCTATAAGGTGTCAGGATGTCACTGTCTATTTCTCCATGGAGGAGTGGGAGTACATCGAAGGACATGAGGACATTTACAAGGACATCATTATGGACATCCACAGGCCTGTTATTTCAGGTAAGATAAAAAAATATATATAGATATACCGGTGTGTGTGTGTGTGTATATAGATATATATTCCAGAAGAGCAGCACTACTACAAAAATAAAGAAAAAATAAAGAGGGTGCTCGCAGAGGCAAGAGCCTTGGTCAGGGGCTCACTCAATATAGCAATCCAATGATTCCACAGCACACCAAAACGATTAAAAAATAAACGGTGATTTTATTCCATATCCAGTGTTACAAATACGCTACGTTTCAGCAGCCTCTCGCCGCTTGAAAATGGCAGAGAGAGGCTGCTGAAACGTAGCGTATTTGTAACACTGGATATGGAATAAAATCACAGTTTATTTTTGAAATAATCGTTTTGGTGTGCTGTGGAATCATTGGATTGCTATATATTTTTTTTTACATCATTGGTGTACGCCATTTATTGATTAAGTTGTATTGAAGGTTGAAGTTTCTAGTCACCACATTTCTTCCAACAGGGCCGCCTGATAAAGATTCCCCACCTGTCCCCGGTTGTCCCTCTATTTGTATTAAAGAAGAATGGCTCCATTTTAATGATGCAAGTATCAAAAGCAGCGTGAGTGAACCTATAGGTCCTAAGCAAGAATATCAGTGTTTTCATAGTAAGGAGAAACAGGTCTCAAGTGATGGAAGAAACCTTACAGACTCTGACATGTATACACTGACAGATCATACACAGCAATATCCATCTCCTTATATTAAGGAGGAGGAAGTCATAAGTGATGGAAGAAACCTTACAGACTCTGACATGTATACACTGACAGATCATACACAACAATATCCATCTCCTTATATTAAGGAGGAGGAAGTCATAAGTGATGGAGGGAACCTTACAGACTCTGAC
Organism: Hyla sarda; assembly: GCF_029499605.1. Taxonomy (NCBI): domain Eukaryota; kingdom Metazoa; phylum Chordata; class Amphibia; order Anura; family Hylidae; genus Hyla; species Hyla sarda. Next base: position 192,799,287 of record NC_079195.1, on the reverse strand, counting down.
ATGTATACACCCACAGATCATACACAACAATATCCATCTCCTTACGTCAAGGAGGAACAAGTCTCAAGTAATGGAGGAAACCTTACAGACTCTGACATGTATACACCCACAGATCATACACAACAATATCCATCTCCTTATATTAAGGAGGAGGAAGTCATAAGTGATGGAGGGAACCTTACAGACTCTGACATGTATACACCCACAGATCATACACAACAATATCCATCTCCTTATATTAAGGAGGAGGAAGTCATAAGTGATGGAAGAAATCTTACAGATCCTAACATGTATACACCCACAGATCATAGAGAACAATACTTATCTACTCATATTGAGGAGAAATATGTCTTAAATGATGGAGGAAACCTCACAGAGTCTGACTTTTTTGGACCAACAGCTCATAAACAATATTCAAGTCTTCGTACTAAGGAAGAACATTTCTCAAGTAATGAAGGAATTCTCACAGACTTCAACAATTTCATACCGACGGATAATACTCAGCAGAATCCATCTCTTTATATTAAGGAGGAACACATCTCAAGTAATGAAGACTTCAATATTTATACACCAACAGATCATGCACAACAGTATTCATCTTCTTATATTAAGGAGGGACAAGTTTCACACAGTGGAGAAAGTCTCACCATCACTTACACATCGATCGATCATACGAATTCTATTGAACGTCAAGAAGTTCTGTCACAATTATCTTCTGATGGTTTAGTCCATTCAAATCCTCCCAAAACAAAGACAACTTTTCCCTGTTCAGAATGTGACAAGGTTTATAAATTTAAATCCGCTCTTGTTCAACACCAGAAGCAACATGAGAGGCGGTATCCTTGTAACCAGTGTGGAAAATCATTCAAAACCTTGGCGTATGTATCCATCCATCAGAAAATTCACTCGGATAGGAAAAAGTTTCAGTGTTCAGAATGCGAGAGTTTCTTTGTGCGGAAAGCAAACCTTCGAAGACATCAAAAACTGCACATTGGAGAAAGGCCTTTTCCTTGTGGCGAATGTGGGAAACGTTTTATCACTAACAGAGATCTAATAGCTCATATGAGAGCGCACACGGGTGAGAGACCCTACTCGTGTACAGAATGTGGTAAGGCTTTCTTCAGGAACTCACATCTGTTAGTACACCTCAAAATCCACACAGGGGAAAAGCCGTATTCTTGTACAGAATGTGGTAAACGTTTTATCAGTAGTTCAGACTTAGTAAAGCATAATAGAACCCACACTGGAGAAAGGCCATATTTTTGTCCTGACTGCAGGAAATGTTTTGTCACAACTTGGGAACTTAAAAAACATCAGGAGACTCACTCAGGAGAGAAACCATATTCCTGCAACCGGTGCGGTAAACTGTTTGCCTGCAAATCATACCTCCAGCGACATCAGAAAACTCACGAACGAAGCAAGCAGTAACATATCTTTCAACTTTAAAATAGTTTGTTATACTTGTGGATCTCATAGGAGATATGGACATAACCAAAGCCTAAGATTCTAGTTTACTGACAATGTTATAGTTTATTGAGGTGCTGCCAGGGCCGATGTCCTGCAGGGACGCATGGGAACGGAGTTCGTGCACTTTTTCCACATCAGGAACACTGTTCCTATTAGCAGGAGTCCTGCAGGACCAGCACTTAAAGGGGTACTCCCGTGGAAAACTTTTTTTTTTTTTTTTAAATCAACTGGTGCCAGAAAGTTAAACAGATTTGTAAATCACTTCTATTAAACAATCTTAATCCTTCCAGTACTTTTTAGGGGCTGTATACTAAAGAGAAATCCAAAAAAGAAATGCATTTCCACTTATGTCATGGCCACAGTGCTCTCTGCTGACCTCTGTTGTCCATTTTAGGAACTGTCCAGAGCAGCATATGTTTGCTCTGGGGATTTTCTCCTGCTCTTGAATGGACAACAGAGGTCAGCAGAGAGCACTGTGGTCATGACATCAGAGGAAATGCATTTCTTTGTTGGATTTCTCTTCAGTTTACTGTCCCTAAAAAGTACTGGAAGGATTAAGATTTTTTAATAGAAGTGATTTACAAATCTGTTTCAGTTTCTGGCACCAGTTGATTTAAAAAAAAAAGTTTTCCACGGGAGTACTCCTTTAAATGAAAATCATTTTTCCCAGGGCTTGACCACTGGGTGCTGCCATGTCCTTCCCATGGTTAGATATCTCTCTCATTTTATTTTTTTCTCTTTCCGATCCAGTTGTTCCTTACTCTGAGATCAGTCTGACCATAGCATTATCTCTTCCAAAGCAATTCAACAAAAATCTGCCCGTACTTATTTGGCTAGATTCATGTGACTTTTCTTTGTCACATATATGTCAACTCACTGTTAAAAATGGGATGCTAATGTATATGTACAGGCACTGGCCCCAATGATCATTTCTTGTTTTATTTCCCCTCACTCAAAGGCAAATACACATCTTAAGTGAATAAACAGGTTTACATTTTCACTAAATCCACAGACCTCATAGGCATATTTACCAAAACCCTGCATCTCTATAGGAAAGCCAGAGATACAGCTAAGTGCTGAGGTCAACACACTGCATTCATACAGAGGCTGGGCGGGGGAGGTTGGGGGTCCCAGAGGACGGACCGGCCGCCATCTGATACTTATCCCCCCTATCGTGTGGATTTTGATACAGTATAACTCCAAGTTACAAACCATCTGATGGATTTGCTGAATTGTCAGACAAAATATAAACCCTAATTGGGTGTTCTGGGCTGCAGAGAATATCGTGTCACAACTACAATGGCCTGTATGTATAAAGAGCGGTCCTCAAGATAATGTGTAGGGCAGAAGATGTTAGGGGTTAAAGGGGTACTCCGCTGCTCACCGTTTGGAACAAACTGTTCCAAACGCTGGAGCAGGGAGCTCGTGATGTCATAGCCCCGCCCCTCATGACATCACGTCCCGGCCCTCAATGCAAGTCTATGGGAGGAGGCGGGACAGCCATCACGTCCCCTCCCATAGACTTGCATTGAGGCGGCGAGATGTGATGTCATGAGGGGGCGGGTTTATGACATCACTCACGAGCTGCCGGCGTCTGTTCCAGCGTTCGTAACAGTTTGTTCCAAACGCTGAGCAGCGGAGTACCCCTTTAATCAACAGAGTTCATTACTGAGATTCTTCAGATGATAAAACAATCTTCTTTTTAACTTTTAACTGCAAATAAAAAAATGACTCCTTGAATTGTCTTTTCTAATGGGGAAACATAGAAAAGTAATAAATTGTATTATTGGGAGGGATTTAGGAAGACACAGATGGTTCTCCAGAGCTCGGAGCCCAGCTGAGACGAGTCCTGATTGTGACATACGGTATTATACTATTATTATAAAATCTTATAATAGAGAATTTAGAGGATGACATATTATTATACTATTATCATAAAATCTTATAATAGAGAATTTGGAGGGCGGTCTTAAAGGGGTTATCCAGGAAAAAACTTTTTTTTTATAACTGGCTCCAGAAAGTTAAACAGATTGGTAAATTACTTCTATTAAAAAATCCTAATCCTTTCAGTACTTATGAGCTTCTGAAGTTAAGGTTGTTCTTTTCTGTCTAAGTGCTCTCTGATGACACGTGTCTCGGGAACCGCCCAGTTTAGAAGGGGTTTGCTATGGGAATTTGCTTCTAAACTGGGCGGTTCCCGAGACAGGTGTCATCAGAGAGCACTTAGACAGAAAAGAACAACCTTAAAGGGGTAGTCCAGTGCTGAAAAACGTATCCTCTATCCTAAGGATAGGGGATAAGTTTCAGATCATGGGGGGTCTGACTGCTGGGGCCCCCGCAATCTCATGTACGGTGCCCCGGCTCGCTTGCCAGATAGCAGGTGTCGACCACCACATGAAGCGGCAGCCAACACGCCCCCTCAATACATCGCTATGGCAGAGCCGAAGATTGACGAAGGCAGCGCTCCATCTCTGCCATAGAGTTGTATTGAGGGGGCGTGTCAGCCGCTGCTTCGTGCGGTGGTCAACACGCCCCCTTCCCGCGGGCTGCCAGGGCGCCGTACAAGAGATCACGGGGGGGGGGGATCTGAAACTGGACTACTCCTTTAAGCAATGCCCTTTCAGCGTTGTAAGTGTTCTGGTGCCAAGATCTATATTTAAAACAATAGAAATCTATACATGTAACTCTCTGGATTTCTCATGTCAAACACAATCTAGATACTGATGAAGAGTACGGTAGACAAAGTAGGAAAACACTTCACATGGGCAGGAAATATTGGCTTTCCTCGATGAATTCTTTAAATTAGGAACAGTTGTTCATGAAACATTCTTCACAGTCAAACTAAAGAATATCATTTTATACAACAGGAAGGTCAAATTGAACATATTTATAGGCTGTAACACCATCAGCACCTGAACATTTGTCCTGGTGACTGGAAATGATGGAATCTAAATATCTATGTGACAATAGCATTATTGCGTCACTTCAATTTCTGAGTTGTCCACTATAACTAAGCAGTGCTAAGATCAAGTATGACACTCAGGCTGGTCTTTACCCTTGCACTGCCCCTGTCTGTGTATAATACAGATACTGTTATGCCTGTGTCCCGTTCTGGCTCATTTCATACTCTTCTGGTTAAGCTGGTTGAGCGCAGGTGTATTTCCAAAGGAAAACTGTTGCAGACGTAAAACCGAATTTTCGGATATTTTTGTTTCTTCTTAGAGGGGTTATCCAGGAAAAAACTTATATATATATATATATCTCAACTGGCTCCAGAAAGTTAAACAGATTTGTAAATGACTTCTATTAAAAAATCTTAATCCTTTCAGTACTTATGAGCTTCTGAAGTTAAAGGGGTACTCCACTGGAAAACATTTTTTTATTTAAATCATCTGGTGCCAGAAAGTTAAACAGATTTGTAAATTACTTCTATTAAAAAATCTTAATCCTTTCAGTACTTATGAGCTTCTGAAGTTAAAGGGGTACTCCACTGGAAAACATTTTTTTATTTAAATCATCTGGTGCCAGAAAGTTAAACAGATTTGTAAATTACTTCTATTAAAAAATCTTAATCCTTTCAGTACTTATGAGCTTCTGAATTTAAGGTTGTTCTTTTCAGTCTAAGTGCTCTCTGATGACACGTGTCTCGGGAACCGCCCGGTTTAGAAGAAAATCCCCATAGCAAACCTTTTCTACACTGGGCGTTTCCCGAGACACGTCATCAGAGAGGATTTAGACAGAAAAGAACAACCTTAACTTCAGAAGCTCATAAGTACTGAAAGGAGTAAGATTTTTTAATAGAAGTAATTTACAAATCTGTTTAACTTTCTGGAGCCAGTTGATATATATAAAAAAGTTTTTCCTGGAATACCCCTTTAATCCTTCCAGTACTTATCAGCTACTATATTCTCCACAGGAAGCTCTTTTCTTTTAGAATTTCCTTTCTGTCTGACCAGTATTCTCTGCTGACACTCCTGTCCATTTTAGAAACTGTCCAGAGCAGGAGAGGTTTGTTATGAGGATTTGCTCCTACTCTGGACAGTTCCTAAAATGGGCAGAGGTGTCGGCAGAGAGTGTTGTGGTCAGACAAAAAGGAAATTCAAAAAGAAAATAACTTCCTGTGGAGAATATAGCAGCTGATAAGTACTGGAAGGATTAAGATTTTTAAATAGAAGTAATTTACAAGTCTGTTTAACTTTCTGGCACCAGTTGATTTAAAAAAAATTTTTTGCTGGGAGTTGTAGTTTTTCAACACCTGGAGGCACCCTGGTTGGGAAACATTGCTCTAGCAGCAAAAATCCAGCTTTGCATACTGGAGCTTTAGAATGGGTAAAGACTTGAACAATACTTAGACTCTGCACCTGCGTTTGGCTCAATGCCATTTGGAATCATTTAGGTGTGTTTTTTTATTTTATTTTTTTTAACCAGTTTGCCCCTTTTTCTATTTTATGTGACTGGAAAAGCAACCCAAAAGTATAGAAGGATAGCAGACCAGGAGCTCACACCTTTACATTGAAAAACCACACTATCGCTCAGGTACAGGCGAGCAGTCACACAATGTTTTTGCCATTCTAGTTTTCAATCAGTTTTTCTAAAAAAAAAAAAAAAAAACTGGATGGAACCGTATGGAAAAAAGTAAACCATATGCGTTTTTAAACTGTATACTGTTTTTAAAAGTGCATACAGTTCTGTCCGTTTTTATAAAAATAAAAAAAAAAACATAAGGAAAATTTAATTAAAAATAAATACATTTTTTGAATTTTTTCCTTTAGGATGCAAATGCGCATGTGCAAAGTTAAAACCGTATATGGTTTCCCGTATGGAACCGTATACATGTGCGTTTCCCATTGATGTCCATGTTAAAAAAAACTAAATATGCAGTTGCAATATGGTTTTTAACCCGGAGACAAAACCGCGGTCAACCGTGGTTTTGAGTGTCGGGAAAAAAACGTATTGCAAGCAAACCATACACAACCGGATGCATCTGGTTTTCAATTGTTTGTCTATATATACGGTTTTCAATACGGTTCCATACGTTTTCTGTAATAAAAACATATACGGGAACTCTACTTGAAAAACGTAGTGTGAACCCACCCTAAGGGTACGGTCACACGCGCTGATTTTTTTTTGCGGGTTTTCCGCTGCGTATTTGAAAGGGGGCGGGCTCTTCTCGGCTGTCCGCAGCAGATTTTCCGCGGCGGAATGTACGCTGCGGAAAATCCACCGCAAGCCCCATTTAAGTCAGTAGGGACTGTGGCGGATTTTCCGCAGCGTAAATTCCGCCGCGGAAAATCTGCTGCGGACAGCCGAGAAGAGCCCGCCCACTTTCAAATACGCAGCGGAAAACCCGCTAAAAAATCTGCGCCTGTGAACGCACCCTTAGGCAGGCAGGGACAGGTGGAGGACACATTTGAAGTGCGTGTACTTGCTTTTCATGTTGCAGCAAGAACATCTGTGTGCACCCTGTGGGCTGGCGAGAATCTTTAGCTATGGTGGGGAAAGCTGGAAGACAATAACAAAAGAGAGCCTGGGCCTGATGCCCAAACGGATGCCAACTGTTGGTCTTGAAATTGGAAATATCCGCGTAGCCAATCCCATGCCACAGCAGTGATGTGCCTCAATCCAGTGATTAGCAGTGAGTCCAGCATTGGTTGGTCTGCTCCTCTTTACAGGACCTGTGCAGGACTACATTCTGCAGAACAACTGCATTCTTAGGAAACAAGGGGGATTCAAATTGGACCAGGGGGAAAAAAATAAATAAAAAATAGGGGTAACAAACTCCAGACCATTATTGTTTGGATGATAAAACCCAGCACCACATGGGTTTACTTTGCATTTTTGACATAATTTGTTGTGTAAAAAATAAAGTTTTACCACATCGTGTAATTCTTTTGGCACTTAAAACAGGTCACAAAAGAATATTAAATGATGAATGTGCCATCCCTTTATGATCCGTGTAAGGGTACGTTCACACGCACGGATTTTCGCAGCGTATTTAGCTGCGGATCCGCTGGTGAAGGCCCCCTCTATGCTGTCTTTACATGTGCCTGCTGGTAGCGGCAATACGCTGCTACCAGCAGACACAGTGCAGCGATGTGCACAGCGTACTCGCCACTCTCCCTGCTCTGAGCTAGGCAGAAAGCTCCCGCGATGTGCGAGTATACTGCGTATTGCCACAACGAGCAGGCACATGTAAAGACAGCATAGAGCAGGCCTTTACCAGCGGACTTGCAGCGTAAAATATGCTGAAAATCTGCACGTGTGAACGTACCCTGAGGTTCTGCAGTTGTAGATGTGAATGACCAGGTTCAACAGCTGCAGAGATATAAATTATGAGGTTCTGCTGCAGTAGAGATGTGTATTATGAGGTTCTTCAGCAGCAGAGATGGGAAATATGAGGTTTTGCTGCAGCAGAGATGTGTATTATGAAGTTCTGTAGCGGCAGACTTGTGTATTATGAGGTTTTGTAGCACCTATGATGTGTATTAGGAATCTGCAGCCGTGGAGATGTGCATTATGAGGTTCTGCATCAGCAGAAATAAGTATTATGAGTTTCTGCAGCAGATATGTGTATTATGAGGTTCTGCAGCAGCAGAAATAAGTATTATGAGTTTCTGCAGCAGATATGTGTAATATGAGGTTCTTCAGCAGCGGAGGTGTGTTATGAAGTGTGTATTAGCCAGGATGTGCATTTTAATTCTGCGGCAGCTGGATGTGGATTTTGAGGTTGTATACCGCTGAGGTGTATATAACTAGATTCTGCCGCAGCCACTGGTGTGTGTATTATGAGGATTCTGCAGCAAATAAGGTGTGTATTATGTTATGCAGCAACTGTGGGGTGTGTGTTGTTCGGTTCTGCAGCAGCCGCCTGTGTGTGTATGGAGGTGCATGCACACCACGTTTTTGCTATGCAGTTCCTGTATATGGTTTCAAGGTAATAACCGTACGGAATCGTGTGCATTAGCTTAACCCCTTAAGGGCCAAGGGCGTACAGGTACGCCGCTGCTCCCTGGTACTTAAGGACCAAGGGCGTACCTGTACGCCCGTGGGAATTTCGGTCCCCACCGCGCGCCTGGCAGGGACCGGACCGGCGTGACTGCTGATATCTATCAGCAGGCACCCGGCGCAAATGCCCAGGGGGGTTATCAAGAGCCACCCCCCCCCCATGTCGGCGATCGGCGCAAATCGCAAGTGAATTCACACTTGCGATTTGCGCAATTCCAGGTCTATGACGCGACCACCAATAGCAGATTGGGGGCAGGGGGGTCAACTTTCGTTTTCCCCGTTCTGCCCACCCACAATAGGCGGGGCAGAATGGGGAAATGACAGAGGACCGGCGCCGGAGTCCACTTACCGATCTGCGGAGGCTGCGGGCGATGATCGGCGTCGGAGATCGGCAGGCGGCAATGTTGTGCAGCAAGCTCCCTGGATCTGACGGAAGCCGCTAAGTTGCCTAGCAACATCTGGAGGGCTGCAGTCCGAGACCACTATATAGTGGTCTCTATACTGTAGCACTCCAGATGTTGCAAAACTACAACTCCCAGCATGCCCAGACAGCTGTTTGGGCATGCTGGGAGTTGTAGTTTTACAACAGCTGGAGGGCTACAGTTTGAGACCACTATATGGTAGTCTCTGAACTATAGCCCTCCAGATCTTGCAAAACTACAACTCCTAGCATGCCCACACAACTGTTTGCTGTCTGGGCATGCTGAGATTTGTAGTTTTGCAGCATCTGGAGGGCCACAGTTTGCAGTGGTCTCTATACTGTAGCTCTCCAGCTGTTGCATAACTACATCTCCCAGCATGCCCTTCGGTGATCAGTACATGTGTTGCGCCGAGCGCTCCGGGTCCCTGCTCCTCCCCGGAGCGCTCGCGGCGTCTCTCTCTCTCTGCAGCGCCCCGGTCAGACCCGCTGACCGGGAGCGCTGCACTGACATTGCCGGCGGGATGCGATTCGCATAGCGGGACGAGCCCGCTCGCGAATCGCATCCCAAGTCACTTACCCGTCCCGGTCCCCGGCTGTCATGTTCTGGCGCGCGCGGCTCCGCTCTCTAGGGCGCGCGTGCGCCAGCTCTCTAAGATTTAAAGGGCCAGTGCACCAATGATTGGTGCCTGGCCCAATCAGCCTAATTAGCTTCCACCTGCTCCCTGTGTATATTACCTCACTTCCCCTGCACTCCCTCGCCGGATCTTGTTGCCTTGTGCCAGTGAAAGCGTTTAGTGTTGTCCAAAGCCTGTGTTACCAGATCTCCTGCTATCCACATTGACTACGAACCTTGCCGCCTGCCCCGACCTTCTGCTACGTCTGACCTTGTCTCTGCCTAGTCCTTCTGTCCCACGCCTTCTCAGCAGTCAGAGAGGTTGAGCCGTTGCCGGTGGATATGACCTGGTTGCTACCGCCGCAGCAAGACCATCCCGCTTTGCGGCGGGCTCTGGTGAACACCAGTAGCCTCTTAGAACCGGTCCACCAGCACGGTCCACGCCAATCCCTCGCTGACACAGAGGATCCACATCCAGCCTGCCGAATCGTAACAACATGCTGGGAGTTGTAGTTTTGCAACAGCTGGAGGCACACTGGTTGGAAAATATTGAGTTAGATAACAGAACCTAACTGAAGGTTTTCCAACCAGTGTGCCTCCAGCTGTTGCAAAAGTACAACTCCCAGCATGCACGGTCTGTCAGTACATGCTGGCAGTTGTAGTTTTGAAACAGCTGGAGGTTTGCCCCCCCCCCCTATGTGAATGTACAGGCAATTTATTTTATTTTTTTTAACAAGGGAGTCAATGGGAACCGTGCACAACCGTATGTGCGTACGGTTGCATCCGGTTTTCACCATACGGTTTTTTACTTTGCACAGTTTTTTTTAATTGGAATTTCAATCAAACAAGTGAAACTTTATTCAAAATGGAATGAAAAGTTAAAAATGTATAAGTTTTTTTCTTTAAAAACTGATGCAACCGGACATCATTTTTAAAACCATATACGGTTTTTAACCGTATACAGGTTGAAAAATTTGCACACACGTTTTGATACAGTTTAGGCTGCATTCACATCTCGTTTTTGCAATATGGTTCCCGTATGCGGATTCAGTGGAAAAAAAACATGTGGAACCGTATTGCAAACCGTATGTATAGACACTTCATAGAAAACTGTATGCCAACCGGAGCATCAGATTGTGTACGTTTTGCATCATTTACGTTTTTTTCCCCCGTACACAAAACCAGTCTACTACGGTTTTGTGAGAATAAATGATGTGGAGATCACAAACAAAACAACACAAGGTTAACTGTGGCCCTCTCACCCAGCAAGGAGGGAAAAGGAAATAAACAAATATTAAATAATCACAGTCCTCAGTGTTTCACCTACAAGAGGTGTATGATGGAAATTGATATCAACCAAATAGTGGTGAAAGATATTTATTATTCACCTATTTTACACAAAATAATATCACATCAAAATTACACATAAAAACGGTCCGCAGGGCCCTTGCGGTATTAAAAACGACCAATCTATAAAATATAGAATATTAAGAAAAAAACAGTATAGCATCAATGGTGTTGCATGAATTAGGATAAGTGGGAAAAGTGGTGTCCACCTGTGACAAAAATAAAAATGTCCACCGTTAACAAAAATGGGAATGTCCACCTTGCAATAGAGGATGAAAATGTCCACCTATGTGAAAAGGATATATCCACCTATGGAGTGAATTCCACCTGCATAGGCAAAAAGGTAAACAGTCCTGTATAGGTCACAAGATACAGTGCCGAACAAACAAGCGAGCAATCCCCACAATAGCTGCTAGACGTTGCAATGTCCGCAATTCCACTTGCCAATAGATGACACAGTACACAAGTCTGTAAAAGAAAACGATCTGTCCGGCGTCACCGCTCCACGCCGGGGCTGCGGTCCTCCTCCGGAGCTCTAGCCAGCGGCAGATGGTAGCCACGAGCAGCCGCGCGCCTGCCGGCGTCTGTGTTGTTTCTCACGGCTGACGTGGCTACCATCTGCCAGTAGGCGCGTGGCTGCTCGCGGCGCAGTGCACGCCGAAAGTTCTTCCCACAAATAGAACAAGAAGAACTTTATTTAATTGAGGACAAACATAAAACCGTATCTGTTTAAAAAAAAAAAAAAAAAAAAATTATTAAACTGTATGCAATCGGACCTCTGTTTTCAAACGGTATACGGTTTAAAACCGTAAAGAAGTATATACGGTTAGGTCCGGTTTTTAGACATACGTTTTTTTTTACAAAAAAACTGATACGGGAACCGTATTGCAAAAATGAGATGTGAATGCAGCCTAAGTCAGGTTTTGAGGAATCCGTTTTTCATCAAAAATACGAGAACTGTATTGCAAAAACGTGGTGTGAATGCACCCTTATAAGGTTCTGCGTCCGTGTAGGTATTATGTTATGCAGAAGCTGTGGGATGAACTGTGGGGTGAACTGAGGTTTTGCAGTAGGTGAGGCTTGTATTCGTTTTTTATTTATCTAAGAGCCGAGGAACGTGCTCTTGAATCACCCAAAGTGCAAGAAAAAGTGCAAACGTGTTATACAAAAAAAATAAACGTGCACAGAGGATGCGATCTATCGCAAGCCCTTCTCCAATAGAAGAGAGCTTGCCTTTGATGTGCCTGTAAAACTTGTATTCAATGAATATGGTTTTACTGGAATAAGTACGGATTTTTCACCTCACTGGAACAGCGCCAAGTTTGGATTTTTTTTTTTCTATTGAATCTATGAGCCTATCTCTGGACCATTTTATATGGTATCCAGAAAACACTCCTTCGGCCTGCAGTTCCTTGGTACCCCGCTGAATTGGGGTGATATGCAAAATACCAAGAGGAGATACAGGTGAGAGTCCATATACAGACAATCACCCCCTCCTCTCACTCGTAGGATTACACGAGGCGCTGTCCTCTTTCTTTTTTATTTCCTCTTTATCAGATAGGAGAGAGGCCCCCCAACAAACCTTAGGCTGGGTCCACACTACGTTTTGTCCCATACGGGAGCGCATACGGCAGGGGGGAGCTAAAAGCTCGCGCTCCCGTATGTTACCGTATGCGCTCCCGTATGTCATTCATTTCAATGAGCCGACCGGAGTGAAACGTTCGGTCCGGTCGGCTCATTTTTGCGCCGTATGCGCTTTTACAACCGGACCTAAAACTGTGGTCAACCACGGTTTTAGGTCCGGTTGTAAAAGCGCATACGGCGCAAAAATGAGCCGACCGGACCGAACGTTTCACTCCGGTCGGCTCATTGAAATGAATGACATACGGGAGCGCATACGGTCACATACGGGAGCGCGAGCTTTTAGCTCCCCCCTGCCGTATGCGCTCCCGTATGGGACAAAACGTAGTGTGGACCCAGCCTTACCCTTCGCCTCCGGACCCAAAGGTACCTGCGAGGTTCCAAGTTCGTTGTCCCTTTTCGCCAAAGCTACTAAGGGACCACAAATGCTCTTGGCATCCCCCTTGGCGTTAGCCAAGGTATCTGCCCGCAGAGCCGATAGCGGTTAGTACCTTGCCCATGCAGGAATACCCAGTAGGGATGTAAGAAAAAATCGATTCGCGCGATTATCGCGATTTTTTGTTCCGCAATACTGATTCGATTTTAAAATTCAGAGAATCGATTTTTTTAATAAATTATTATAATTAACATTTACTGTATTTCACTCACTGAGTCACAGTCCTATTTGTCTGTCTAATTTTTTTTTATAACACTTAAACTCCTGACCACTAGTTGGCAGTGTACCTGTTATCAGCTCTGTCCCACTCGCAGGTTGCTACCGCGAGACTACAGACTCAGAACAAACAGGAAGGAGAACGTACGCACTCACAGGACAACTCTCGCGGGATCTTGTTCTTTCTCAGCTAGAATAAGTTTTCCCAAGCTTTTAATAGGGAATATCGCGATATATCGAATCGCCACCCTGGTATCGCGATTCGAATCGAATCGCCAAATTATTGGCGATTCACACTCCTAATACCCAGGGTGTTTGCAGGGAGGTGCAGAACCTAATGGCCACACACACCTCCCCTAGACCGCCAGGAGGGACACCCAGAAGGGCTACCGCATCCTGACAAATCCTGTGGATACATAACACGCAAAAAGTGACACAGTGAGACAAAAATAAATAAATAAGTGAATGTGTGCAGATATACTGCCCGGACATCCGGCCGGATCTATAAAAATTTCTCTAATCGTAGCCAGAAGGCCGGGAATTAAGAGGTGAGTGCCACAAGGTGAAGAGTCCATGGTGCCCGTGCTTCAACTCTTTTTTTTTTTTTTTTTTTTTTTAAAGCCGAGGAACGTGCTCTCGATTCACCCAAAGTGCAAGAAAAAGTGCAAACGTGTTACACTAAAAAAACGTGCACAAAGGATGCGGTCTATCGCAAGCCCTTCTCCGATAGGAGAGAGGCCCCCCAACAAACCTTACCCTTCGCCTCCGGACCAAAAGGTACCTGCGAGGTTCCAGGTTCGATGTCCCTTTTCGCCGAAGCTACTAGGGGACCACAAATGCTCCCGGCATCCCCCTTGGCGTTAGCCAAGGTATCTGCCCGCAGAGCCGATAGCGGTAGGTACCCTGCCAAAGCAGGAGTACCCGGGGTGTTTACAGGGAGGTGCGGAACCTAATGGCCACACACACCTCCCCTAGACCGCCAGGAGGGACACCCAGAAGGGCTACCGCATCCTGACAAATCCTGTGAACACACAACACGCAAAAAGTGACACAGTGAGACAAAAATAAATAAATAAGTGAATGTGTGCAGATATACTGCCCGGACATCCGGCCGGATCTATAAAAATTTCTCTGATCCTAGCCAGAAGGCCGGGAATCAAGAGGTGAGTGCCACAAGGTGAAGAGATTATGGTGCCCATGCTTCAACTCAGTGAGCCCATCCTCCCAGTGAGTTTCGGCACCTCGGGGTCACCACTCCCCGAGGCACAAAAGTACCTCGGCTCTAGACCCTCTCAGCCTCATGGCGAGACCCGAAGGGAACAGGTCACATCGGGGCAGCCGTCGAGCTGATTCCTCAGAACTAGAGATGAGCGAACTTACAGTAAATTCGATTCGTCACGAACTTCTCGGCTCGGCAGTTGATGACTTATCCTGCGTAAATTAGTTCAGCCTTCATGTGCTCCCGTGGGCTGGAAAAGGTGGATACATTCCTAGGAAAGAGTCTCCTAGGACTGTATCCACCTCTTCCAGCCCATCGGAGCACCTGAAAGCTGAACTAATTTATGTAGGAAAAGTCATCAACTGCCGAGCCGAGAAGTTCGTGACGAATCGATTTTACTGTAAGTTCGCTCATCTCTACTCAGAACCAGCCCCGGAACACCTGCCCATCCCCACACTGGCGTCGCCTGCCACCAGCATGAAACTGATAAGAACAGATACTACATTTGATCTTAGCCAAAAGGCCGAGAAGCGAGGGGCGAACTGAGGTTCTGCAGTAGGTGAGGCTTGTCTTAGGCAATACAATGTAACTAGCACTGTAAATGGTTAATCATTTTTAGCTACTATGTTAGACTTCAAGGTTAGGAGTTGAAGCTTCACCACTCACAGACACAGTTGTCTTCTAGAACATCTCCCACAATGCATTGTTGCCTTAATACAAGTCTGTATGGAAAGCTTTTGTGTAGATTCAGGTGGGGGGGTGGACACCCACATGCATTTATTTACTTTGCGGTGCATCATGGGAGATGTAGTCTCTGCTGCCCCCTGTCTATCCTCTTCTGTGTAGTATAGAGGCTTGGGACATACAACCTGGAAGTGAAGTGAAACGCAGCAACAGGAAGTGGAAAGGGCAGAGGAGAAAAAAACAACTTTAATCTACAGTCACAGAGGAAAAGGAGCTGCACCTCCCTGCAGGTAATGCTATAGGATCTGACAATGTTATAGGAAATGTCTCCATATACAAGCTGCACAGTAGATGAAACACATGTACAGAGAGGCAAGGCTGCAGACCACAGTGCATGACTAGAAGCAGAGGTGGCTATCAAGGGGTTAATGCACACCTAGCTGATTGGCTTGCAATGGTTTTAGCTATAGGGGGCACAGAGGTTGCAATGGCGGGGACTGACTCCTGGGGTGTCCAGAGTGCCTTTCCAGGAACAAAGCAGCAGGATGGGGGTTGCATTAGAACTATGTTTCCCAACCAGGGTGCCTCCAGCTGTTGCAAAACTACAACTCCCAGCATGCCTGGACAGCCAACGGCAGTATGGGGGTTGCATTAGAACTATGTTTCCCAACCAGGGTGCCTCCAGCTGTTGCAAAACTACAACTCCCAGCATGCCTGGACAGCCAACGGCAGTATGGGGGTTGCATTAGAACTATGTTTCCCAACCAGGGTGCCTCCAGCTGTTGCAAAACTACAACTCCCAGCATGCCTGGACAGCCGTTGGCTGTCCAGGCATGCTGGGAGTTGTAGTTTTGCAACAGCTGGAGGCACCCTGGTTGAAAAACTGCGTTAGAATTTGACAGTAACCCCATACGGAGCTGTCACTATATAAATCAACATGGCACTCGTATAGCCCTAGGGCATTTTATGTGAAAAAACAGTGTGAATTACGTCATGCATTGTGGCAAGGAATCGGCACTAGAGATGAGCGAACTTACAGTAAATTCGATTCGTCACAAACTTCTCGGCTCGGCAGTTGATGACTTTTCCTGCATAAATTAGTTCAGCTTTCAGGTGCTCCCGTGGGCTGGAAAAGGTGGATACAGTCCTAGGACTGTATCCACCTTTTCCAGCCTACGGGAGCACCTGAAAGCTGAACTAAGTTAGGCAGAATAAGAAATCAACTGCCGAGCCGAGAAGTTCGTGACGAATCGAATTTACTGTAAGTTGGCTCATCTCTAATCGGCACCAAAATACGTGCAGAAAACACACTGTGGGACCAAGACCTTAGAGCAGTGTTTCCCAACCAGTGTGCCTCCAGCTGTTGCAAAAACTACAATACCCAGCATGCCGGGTGTTGTAGTTTTGCAACAGCTGGAGGCAGACTGTTTGGGAAACGCTGCCTTTATGGTCTATTCACACGTACATTAGAAGTAAGGGCTTGTAATACGGAGCTAAGGTCAATCTACAGGGCTATTCACATGGCCGTATAAAATATATGAATGGAATAAGCCGCCCACTGAAGTCTACGGGGAAAGATTTAAATACGCTTGTAACAGCCTTCGGCTGTCTGGGCATGCTGGGAGTTGTAGTTTTGCAACAGCTGGAGGCGCCCTGGTTGGGAAACACTGCCCTAGATGAACATATCTTGTGCGCATTTTGCACAGCCGTCAGTTCTGGTCATCAGGCTTCAGAACTTGCAGCCATAATATGGACAGCAAAATATGCAGGACATTTGCTTATCTGTGAGGAGCCACACACACCAGCCCTTTCAGTAAGTCAAAGGAATCAGTGCCAGTTGTACAGGGGTTAAAAGGGTATTCCAAGAATTTTTTTTATTTGACTATGCTACAGGAGCTGTAAAGTTAGTGTAGTTCATAATATAGTGTCTGTACCTGTGTGTGAGGGTTTTCTCACAATTCTTCTGTGATTTTTACCCCAATATTTATTTTTATCAGCAAACAAAATGACTGTTGTGTCAGATTTTTCCCAGGTTGCAATGTGGCCGAGACCTGACATCAATAGTCAGCTGATGACAGGGAGCCTGTCTGCTTCAATGGGTGGAGCAATCTGCAACTAATGCAACAGCTGTAGGCACCGTGATTGAAAATCACAGGTCTTTTGAATGGATGCAGCTCATTTATGTTTCAATGGGGGAGGTGGCTGATGTGTGGGAGGGAGGAAAATGGAATTGTGGGATTTGTAGTAAAAAAAGAAAAGTCAAACAGGAAATACCAGTTCACAAAAAGCTAGCCACAGTGTTATGGTAATCTCACAGCATAGCCATTTATCCCCAAGACAAGCGCAGATCCTTCCTAAGCATGTCCATTACTGTCTGCCAGGTATGTACTAAAATCACCTTATGGTGGATAACCCCTTAAGGACCGGGGTTTTTTCCGTTTTTGCATTTTCGTTTTTTGCTCCTTGCCTTTAACCCCTTAAGGACCGGAGGTTTTTCCGTTTTTGCATTTTCGTTTTTTGCTCCTTGCCTTTAAAAAATCATAACTCTTTCAAATTTACACCTAAAAATCCATATGATGGCTTATTTTTTGCGCCACCAATTCTACTTTGTAATGACGTCAGTCATTTTGCCCAAAAATCTATGGTGAAGCGGGAAAAAAAATCATTGTGCGACAAAATTGAAAAAAAACGCTGTTTTGTAACTTTTGGGGGCTTCCGTTTCTACGTAGTACATTTTTCGGTAAAAATGACACCTCATATGTATTCTGTAGGTCCATACGATTAAAATGATACCCTACTTATATAGGTTTGATTTTGTCGGACTTCTGGAAAAAATCATAACTACATGCAGGAAAATTAATACGTTTAAAATTGTCATCTTCTGACCCCTATAACTTTTTTATTTTTCCGTGTATGGGGCGGTATGAGGGCTCATTTTTTGCGCCGTGATCTGAAGTTTTTAACGGTACCATTTTTGCATTGATAGGACTTATTGATCACTTTTTATTCATTTTTAAATGATATAAAAAGTGACCAAAAATGCACTATTTTGGACTTTGGAATTTTTTTGCGCGCACGCCATTCACCGAGCGATTTAATTAATGATATATTTTTATAATTCGGACATTTCCGCACGCGGTAATACCACATATGTTTATTTTTATTTTTATTTACACTGTGTTTTTTTTTTTATTGGAAAAGGGGGGTGATTCAAACTTTTAATAGGGGAGGAGTTAAATGATCTTTATTCACTTTTTTTTTTCACTTTTTTTTTGCAGTGTTATAGGTCCCATAGGGACCTATAACACTGCACACACTGATCTTCTATGTTGATCACTGGTTTCTCATAAGAAACCAGTGATCAACGATTCTGCCGGATGACTGCTCATGCCTGGATCTCAGGCACTGAGCAGTCATTCGGCGATCGGACAGCGAGGAGGCAGGAAGGGGCCCTCCCGCTGTCCTGTCAGCTGTTCGGGATGCCGCGATTAGCCGCGGCTATCCCGAACAGCCCGACTGAGCTAGCCGGGAACTTTCACTTTTAGCCGCGCGGCTCAGCTTTGAGCGCGCGGCTAAAGGGTTAATAGCGCGCGGCGCCGCGATCGGCGCTGCGCGCTATTAGAGGCGGGTCCCGGCTTCACTATGACGCCGGGCCCGCCATGATATGACGCGGGGTTACTGTGTAACCCCGCGTTATATCAGAAGAGCAGGACCAAGGACGTACCGGTACGTCCTTGGTCCTTAAGGGGTTAAAAAATCATAACTCTTTCAATTTTGCACCTAAAAATCCATATGATGGCTTATTTTTTGCACCACCAATTCTACTTTTTAATGACGTCAGTCATTTTGCCCAAAAATAAACGGTGAAACGGAAAAAAAAATCATTGTGCGACAAAATTGAAAAAAAAAAATGCCATTTTGTAACTTTTGGGGGCTTCCGTTTCTACGTAGTACATTTTTCGGTAAAAATGACACCTTATCTTTATTCTGTAGGTCCATACAATTAAAATGATACCCTACTTATATAGGTTTGATTTTGTCGGACTTCTGGAAAAAATCATAACTACATGCAGGAAAATTAATACGTTTAAAATTGTAATCTTCTGACCCCTATAACTTTTTTAATTTTTCCGAGTATGGGGCGTTATGAGGGCTCATTTTTTGCGCCGTGATCTGAAGTTTTTAGCGGTACCATTTTTGCATTGATAGGACTTATTGATCGCTTTTTATTCATTTTTAAATGATATAAAAAGTGACCAAAAATGCACTATTTTGGACTTTGGAATTTTTTTGCGCATACGCCATTGACCGAGCGGTTTAATTAACGATATATTTTTATAATTCGGACATTTCCGCACGCGGTGATACCATATATGTTTATTTTTATTTTTATTTACACTGTTTTTTTTTTTTTTTTTTTTTTTTTTTTTAATGGGAAAAGGGGGGTGATTCAAACTTTTAATAGGGGAGGGGTTAAATGATCTTTATAAAAAATTTTTTTGCAGTGTTATAGGTCCCATAGGGACCTATAACACTGCACACACTGATCTTTTACATTGATCACTGGTTTCTCATAGGAAACCAGTGATCGATGATTCTGCCGCATGACTGCGGACAGCGAGGAGGCAGGTAGGGGCCCTCCCGCTGTCCTGTAAGCTGTTCGGGATGCCGCGATTTCGCCGCGGCTATCCCGAACCAGCCCACTGAGCTAACCGGCAGTCTTTACTTTCACTTTTAGCCGCGTGGCTCAGCTCTGAGCGCGCGGCTAAAGGGTTAATAACACGCGGCGCCGTGATTGGCGCTACGCGCTATTAGAGGCGGGTCCCGGCTTCACTATGACGCCGAGCCCGCCATGATATGATGCGGGGTTACCGTGTAACCCTGCGTTATATCACGGGAGCAGGACCAAGGATGCACCGGAACGTCCTTGGTCCTTAAGGGGTTAAAGTAATAGTTCAGGGAACTGAACTTTTACACACACAGGGGAGGATTTATCAAAACCTGTGTAGAAGAAGAGTGATGCAGTTGCCCATAGCAACCAGATTTCTTCTTTAAAAATGAAAGAATCGATCTGATTGGTTTCTATGGGCAACTGGACCGTTCTTCTTCTACACAGGTTTTGATAAATCTCTCCCATATTCATTATCCACAAGATAGGGGATAAGTTTCTAATCGCAGGGGGTCTGACCATTGGGACACCATCCCTCCACAGTCTCCTGCACAGAGGCCCTGGCTACTTACGCGTTTTGGGAGCACTTTGGCCCCCAGCCAGTGCTTTAAGTGGGCCGGTACGTGCCGGTACTCAGTACCACCACTTCCAAAAATAGCTCTTGAGTGTACTACCTGCCTACTGGGGGGGGGTTAATCTGGGGGTACTACCTTCCTACTGGGGGGGGGGGGAGGGGGGTTAATCTGGGGGTACTACCTGCCTACTGGGGGGAGGGTTTTAATCTGGGGGTAGTACATGCCTACTGGGGGGAGGGGGGTAATCTGGGGTTACTACATGCCTACTGGGGGGGGGGTTCATCTGGGGGTACTACCTTCCTACTGGGGGGAGGGGGTTAATCTGGGGGTACTACATGCCTACTGGGGCGAGGGGGTTAATCTGGGGGTACTACCTGCCTACTCGGGGGAGATATAGAGTACCGGCACCTCTTTTGGGCCACTTAAAGCCCTGCCCCCAGCTACATGGA
Organism: Hyla sarda; assembly: GCF_029499605.1. NCBI lineage: Eukaryota > Metazoa > Chordata > Amphibia > Anura > Hylidae > Hyla > Hyla sarda. Next base: position 192,778,545 of record NC_079195.1, on the reverse strand, counting down.
CTAACACAGGTGACAGCCCGTTCAGCCCATCACCGGCCGCAGCAATGTCCCACCTGTGCTGGCCATCACTTGCATCAGTCCTGGAAGCTGGGGGCCAGAAACACACATCTCCAAAAACACACATGCGCTATTTTGGAGAAACATTAAATACTACATAAAAACATAAAGCTTTAAAAAAAAAAATTGCAGGTATCTTTTGCAGTTTTTTTTTTTGGGTAGTCCAGTATATATCAACTGGCTCCAGAAAGTTAAACAAATTTGTAAATTACTTCTATTAAAAAATCCTAATCCTTTCAATAATTATCAGCTGCTGAAGTTGAGTTGTTGTTTTTTGTCTGGCAACAGTGCTCTCTGCTGACATCTCTGCTTGTCTCAGGAACTGCACAGCGTAGAAGCGGTTTGCTATGGGGATTTGCTTCTAAACTGGGAGGTTCCCGAGACATGTGTCATCAGAGAGCACTTGGACAGAAAAGAACAACTCAACTTCAACAGCTCATAAGTACTGAAAGGATTACGATTTTTTAATAGAAGTCATTTACAAATGTGTTTGACCTTCTGATATATATACAGTATGTATATATATATATATATATATATATATATATATATATATATATTTATATAATGTTTTTTTTTCCTGGATAACCCCTTTAAGAGAAAGGAAGACTAAGATTCATTTCTACCCTAATAAAAAAAACAAATAATGAAATCTTATTGTTGCTATGGACAAAGCCATGACTTTTTGCATCTATTCATTTTAATAAATTTTGGTAATTTCCATTGTAGGGTGTGAGGTTCTCTGATACATACAGTATATAATATATTATACCAACATTATCTTTTTTTTCCTTAGGGACTCGTCCAGAGAGTTACGTGCCTTCCAAGTAAAATCAAAGTAAATCCTATGTTTTTGACGATAAGCTTTGTGGACACCATCTGACATATCCGCAAAGGATGGACAAGACCAAGAATCACCTCACCAACAGGATACTGAACCTCACTCTTGAGATAATCTTCATTCTAACTGGAGAGGTAAAATATTATGAGAGTTGGGTCACATAGCACCACTTATCTCCATTGATAGCAGGGACATGCCTGGAGCTAGGGTGGCCACCTGGCCGGTATTTTACCATCACTGCCGGTATTTTGGCCACCCTGCCGGTATTTTTATATTAAAAATACCTGCAATGCAATGGCCGGTGTTTATCCATCCAACCAATCCTCCAACTTCCAGAATGTTTCACCATAACCTATACCAGTGTTTCCCAACCAGGGGTACCTCCAGCTATTGCAAAACTACAACTCCCAGCATGCCTGGACAGCTGTTGGCTGTCCAGGCATGCTGGGAATTGTAGTTTTGCAATAGCTGGAGGTACCCCTGGTTGGGAAACACTGACCTATACTGTATCTTACTGTATAGTCCAACATGCTGGGAGTTGCAGTTTTGCAACAGCTGGAGGCACACATAGTTGGGAAACACTGACCTATACTATATCTTACTGTATAGTCCATCATGCTTGGAGTTGTAGTTTTGCAACAGCTGGAGGCACACCTGGTTGGGAAACACTGACCTATACTGTATCTTACTGTATAGTCCAACATGCTGGGAGTTGCAGTTTTGCAACAGCTGGAGGCACACATGGTTGGGAAACACTGACCTATACTATATCTTACTGTATAGTCCATCATGCTTGGAGTTGTAGTTTTGCAACAGCTGAAGGCACACCTGGTTGGGAAACACTGACCTATACTATATACTACTATATAGTCACACATACTGGGAGTTGTAGTTTTAGTTTGGGGCAGCTGCTGGGCCACAGGCTGTATCAGGGCATGCTGGGAGTTGTAGTTAGTAACTAAATGCAGCTCCCAAATTTAATAAAAAAGCGATCAAAAAGTCACATCAAAACAAAACTGGTACCATAAAAAAATACAGATCGGGGCACAAAAAATGAGCCATACAGGCCCGTATAAGGAGAAATAAAAAAGTTATAGGGGTCAGAACAGGACAAAATTTCCGCCTCACAGCTGTATCCTGTGATGTCACGCATATTTAATTATGCAAATTAAGCATGGCTGGTATTTTTTTGCAAGAAAGGTGGCAAGCTTGTGGATTCTGATAATGCATTTGGTGATATTTATCAGTACATTTCTCCATGTGCAGGATTATGCAATAGTAAAGAAGAAATCCGGAGAATATGTTACCCCCAGCAGTTGTCCACGTGAGTCAGAGGGAAGGGGCAGGAACAAGAGCCCCACTAAGGAGCCTTCAACTTCCTCACGCAAACACGACAGCAACAATGAAGAGAAGATCCTAGAGCTCACCAACAAGATCATTGAGCTCCTGACTGGAGAGGTGAGCGCTGCTAGGAATGCTGGGACTTTATATCATGAAGCTGAAGGTTTCCAGCAGCACTGATGCTGGCCATACACATTAGACATATGTCGGACAGATGGATAGTGCATGTTGGATTTCAACTTCTCCAACCATTTGTTCTCATGGAGTGAAGCCACTACTAAAGATGTCTGGCAGCGACATTCCCCCTCCTGCCCATTCAGAGCACATACATGCTTAGCTGAGCCACGCATGCATGTGTTTTGGAAATTGGAAGAGATAGCTGAGGGTCAAACATGTGTTCGACTAACAGATATGTTATGTGTATGACCAGCTTGACTCTCCCTCTAAAGCAGATGTCAGAGGAAAGAAGGATCTGGTATGTTGGATTTCAACCTGCCAGATCTTTTGTTTGCACAGGTGATAATCCGCTGCCAGTTATGTTTTCCACAGCCTAGTGCTGGGCGGTATACCGGTTCATGCCGAATACCAGTATGTACGATGTGAATTTTTCCTATACCGCAATACCGGTCGGGCCCCCCCCCCCTCTCGAATGAATTAATTATCAGCTGCAGATGAGTTGTGGCGGTGCTTTAAATGAATGTGTTAAGGCTGCGGCACTTCAAATTAATGAGATGCTGGCCGCCGGCGCTTTTAATTAATGAGATGCAGGCCTCCGGCTCTTTAAATGAATGAGATGCGTGCCGCCGGCGCTTTAAATGAATGAGATGCGGGCCGCCGGCGCTTTAAATGAATGAGATGCGTGCCACGGCAAGCTGTCACCTCCCCCTGCAATCGCTTAAAGCCTGGCTTTTAGCGCTTGCAGGGGGAGGTGACAGCTTCCGGTTCGCAACTTGATGGTTTCCAGCGCCACGGCTGCATGTCATTCATTTAAAGCGGCGTCGGCGGTTCGCATCTCATTCATTTTAAAACGCCGGCGGCCGCAACTAATTCATTTAAAGCGCGTGCGGACCGCATCTCATTCATTTAAAGCGCGGGCAGCTTGCCACTTAATCATTTCCAGCACCGCGGTCTGGGGGACAGGGGGGGGGGGGGTGTTAGAGAAATATAGCAGCGCCCTGGGGTCACATATGATTAGTTCCTCAGCGGGGGGAAATACCGTTTAATACCGTGGAACCACCATAACTTACAGAAATACCGTGATATGCATTTTTGGTCATCCCACCCAGCATTAAGTCAGCCTAACCTCAGGATTAGTTGAGGTTCATGTGCATGTCAGGTGTACATAGTGGGGTCGGGAAGAACAGGTGTCGGCTGGCAGCTATATAGAGTATATGGCAGCTTCAGAGAGATATCTGGATGGTAACTTGTCTCATTGTGTGTGTCAGGTCCCTTTAAGGTGTGAGGATGTCACAGTCTATTTCTCCATGGAGGAGTGGGAGTATCTAGAAGGACACAAGAATCTATACAAGAATGTCCTCATGGAGAATCAGCAGCCCCTCAAATCGCTGGGTAAGAGATTTAAATATTTTCAGTATGATGGTAATTTCACATCGCGTTTGCCCTGCCTGTTTCACATACATGTCGCTGCAGCACAAACATGATTTTCAGTCCTGAAAAAAAAATATTTATATATACATACACATATATATATATATATATATATATATATATATATATATATACTTGAAAAATTAGACAAAAGTGTCCCTAATTGACTTTGTTCGGTCCATTAAACTCAACAGACCCACTGTTCATGTGCTGCAGTATACGTCCTTTTTGAACAGAGAATCGTAGTATGAATCAAGACGAACACTGAGTAATTGTAGACCTTTTAGCTCATTTTGTTTTTTAATGATTTAACAGATTTACCAAAAAATGACACATCTGAATATCAACTGGATGATGGTAAGAAAAAAACAGTCTTGTGTGAGGGACCAAACCCCAAAGACACAGAAATGTCTACACCTACAGACCATTTACAACAATATCCAATTCTACATATTAAAGAAGAACCGGTGTCATTTGAAGAAGAAGAAGAAGAGGAGGAGGAGGAGGAAAGCCTTCTACAATCTGAAATATATACACCTTCAGATCTGATACGTTATGAATCTATTCATATTAAGGAAGAAATCTGTGATGAAAGGTACCTCACAGACCCAGAAATATATGCACCTACAGAACATATCCAACAATTTGCATCTCCTTACATTAAGGAGGAACCAGTCTGGGAAGGAAATAATCTTCTAGATATTGACATTTATACTTCCAGAGATCATCTGCAGTATGCGCCTACCCTTATAAAAGAGGAAACTGCTTCATTGGATGAAGGAAGGTTCAAAGATGGCAACCTTTATAGACCTGTGAATAGCACAAGGGCACGATTTGCGGCTATTAACCAAGTAAACCATGCCTCAGGCCAGGCGTACTACATCTTTGAGGATCAAAAACACCTTAACAACAGCTCAGAGTTCATAGGGCATAAAGCTGCTCAAATTTTTGAATGTGCCAAATGTGGGGATTGTTTTCGAACAAGGTCACTCTTTGATGTCCATCAGAGAATTCATAAAGGGATGAAAGTCTATCCTTGTCAGGAATGCGGGAAATGTTTTAGTTGCAGTGCACACCTTACGCTTCATCAGCGGGTTCATACCGGAGAGAGACCTTTTTCTTGTTCGGATTGTGGGAAATGTTTCAACCGTAATGCTCACCTCACTGTGCACCGTAGGATACACACAGGAGAGCGACCATACTCTTGCAATGTGTGTGGGAAGAGTTTCAATTGTAGCGCAAGTCTTATTGTCCATCGGAGAATTCACACGGGAGAGAAACCTTACCCTTGCCTTGAATGCGGCAAACGTTTTGCCACTAACTCTGACCGTGCAAAACATCAAAAGGTCCATACTGGTATAAAATCTTTCTCTTGTTTGGACTGCAAGAAGAGTTTCAGCTGCAAGTCTCATTTAATAAAACACCAGAAAATTCACATTCGGGAGAAGCCTTATTCATGTTCAGCTTGCGGGAAACGTTTTGTTCAGAATGCATTGTTGACGTTGCATTTGAAGACTCATACAAAGCAGTGACTAAATCGTATTTCTGCCTGCAAAAATATAGAAGTCATAACCTTCCCTAAGAATACTTTAATAAAGCTAAATTATTGGGTTAAAACAAAACAATTTTTTTTAAATCAACTGGTGCTAGAAAGTTAAACAGATTTGTAAATCACTTCTATTAAAAAAAAATCTTAATCCTTCCAGGATTTATCAGCTGCTGTATGCTCCAGAGAAAGTTCTTTTCTTTTTGAATTTATTTTCTGTCTGACCACAGTGCTCTCTGCTGACACCTCTGTCCATGTCAGGAACTGTCCAGAGTAGGAGAAAATCTCCATAGCAAACCTCTCCTGCTCTGGACAGTTCCTGACATGGTCAGAGGTGTCAGCAAAGAGCACTGTGGTCAGACAGAAAAGAAATTCAAAAAGTAAAAAAATTTCTCTGGAACATACAGCAGCTGATAAGTACTGGAAGGATTACAAATTTTTTATAGAAGTAATTTACAAATCTGTTTAACTTTCAGGCACCAGTTGATTTGAAAAAAATAGTTTTTCACCAGCATACCCCTTTAAGTTACACCCAGTAAATGTCTCTTAAAGGGGTACTCCACTGGGATTTTTTTAAATCAGCTGGTGCCATGAAGTTAAACAGATTTGTAAATGACTTTTATTTAAAAATCTTAACCCTTCCAGTACTTATCAGCTGCTGTTTACTACAGAGGAAGTTCTTTATTTTTTGTATTACCTGTCTGTCTGACCACAGTGTTCTCTGCTGACACCTCTGTCCAGTTTAGGAATTGTTCAGAGCAGGAGCAAAGCCCCATAGCAAACTTATTCTACTCTGGACAGTTTCTAAAATGGACAGAGATGTCAGCAGAGAGCACTGTGGTCAGACAAAAAAGGAAATTCAAAAAGAAAAGAACTTCCTCCGTAGTATACAGCAGATGCTAAATACTGGAAGGATTAAGATTTTTAAAACAGAAGTAATTTACAAATCTGTTTAAATTTTCTGGCACCAGTTGATCTAAAAAATATTTGTTTCCAGGGGAGTACCCCTTTGAGTCCTGAGAAGGAAGCCAAAATGAGGCATCTCTTACCAGCTAAAATGTTTTTTCTTCATTTAGGCGAGTCCTTTCAGTCTATCAGAAGCACTTCCCTCATTGTGTACATGGCATATAATACTCTGCATTGAGATGTGGCATGTGCTGGAGTACACAGAAGTAGACAAAATTGTTGGTACCCTTTCGTTAAAGATTTACTGAAAATTTACTGATAAAAATCAGACATTGCTTTTGAATTGTGGTTGAACAGAATTATTGTGAAATACAAAATAATGAAACTGTCCTGGACAAAAATGATGGCGCCCCTAGAAATCATTGTAAAAAATAATTTGACAATAGGGACATGTTACGCTTAGGCCGGGCTCACACGGCAGAATTTCTGCAATGAATTCTTCATGGAAATTCTGCATGAATTTATAGCCAATACACTTCAATGAGATTCCAAAGGCTGTCCAGGCATGTTTAGAGTTGTAGTTTTGCAACATCTGGAGGCACCCTGGTTGGGAAACACTGTCCTACCTCCAAGATACCTGGAGACAAGGGCAGAAGTCTCAAAAGGTTGCGCAACAAAATATTAGGTTCAGGGACCATCATTTCTGTCCAGGCCAGTTTTATTTTGTTTTTCATAATTATTCTGTTGAACCACAAATCACAAGCAATGTTTGATTTTCATCAGTTCGTTTTCAGTAAATTTCCATTTATTATTACTTTTGTCAGTTTCTAGTTATTTCAGGAGCATTGTGAGTTCATATTTGTTTAACAGAAGGTACCAACAATTTTGTCTTCTTCTGTATACGGGAAGATGCGATGCTCTGCACTGCGTTATGGGAGGGTCTTGAGAGACTCTTAAAAGGGTACTCCACTGGAAAAAAAATGTTTAATCAACTGGTGCCAGAAAGTTAAACAGATTTGTAAATTACTTCTAGTAAAAAATCTTAATCCTTCCAGTATTTCTGCTGTTATGATCCACAGGAAGTTCTTTTTTTCCCTTTTCTGCATGACCACAGTGCTCTCTGCTGACACCTCTGTCCTTTTTAGGAACTGTCAAGAGCAGGATAGGTTTTCTATGGGGATTTGCTCCTACTCTGGACAGTTACTAAAATGGACAGAGGTGTCTGCAGAGAGCACTGTGGTCAGGCAGAAAGGAAATTCAAAAAGAAAAGAACCTCCTGTGGATCGTACAGCAGCTGATAAGTACTGGAAGGATTAAGATTTTTTTTAAGAGAAGTGATTTACAAATCTGTTGAACTTTTTAACTCTCTGGCACCAGTTGATTAAAGAAAAAAGTTTTCCAGTGGAGTACCCCTTTAATGTGTGCTCCAGATTGTATTCTGAAAGATATAATGTTAGATGGAGATTCAATGGCTCTACCCATTTAGCTATATTGAAGCATTTTATAGATGTTCTGATGGTAAAAAAAAAAAAGTTTCACCAATTTTACCTCTATTGTTGTATTGTTACCTTGTGTTTTCATTTAGAATATACTTAGAAACAAACACTGTCTAGATGTTCAGCTGCTTGGAAATGAGTGACATTTTGGAAACCCACCAGCAGCATTGAAGTGGTCACATGATTTAAATGGAACCTGTCACTAGTTTTATGCTGCCCAAACCGCATGCAGCGTGAAACAGGTGCAGGGAGCGGTGACCGGAACACTATAATTTACTGGATCACTGGAACAATTTGGCGTTTCAGATAAATCATAGTTTAAGGAATCCACCAGCCTCCCTATCTGTATAGGGAGAGAGGCGTCACTCAGGGCCAGCGGGTTGGGGAGCATTGGCTTTTTTTACACTGATTTCTCTGAAACCCCCCGAGCATTTAGATCAGATCACAGGGGAGATTTATCAAAACCTGTGTAGAGGAAGAGTGGTGCTGTTGCCCATAGCAACCAATCAGATCCCTTCTTTCATTTTTAAAGAGGCCTGTGTAAAATGAAAGAAACAATCTGATTGGTTGCTATGGGCAACTGCACCTCTATTCCTCTGCACAGGTTTTAATAAATCTCCCCCATAGTGTTTTGGTCCCTGTTTCTTTACCGGTTACATGCTGCATGCGATTTGGGCAGCATAAAACAGGTGACAGGTCCCCTTTAAGTCTCTGTTTTCTTTTAATGCAAGTTCACCAGGGACATCCTTTTGGCTTCTTATTGTAAATATGTTTATATATATTTTACTTAATAAAATAAAAAAAGAAAGGATCTACAAATGCTTTTGGACTTGGGTGTCATCCCTTTAAGTAAGAGGTCAACACAAAATTCAAGTCTTTTGGAATTGGAAAAAAAAAAAGTCAGATCTGTAATTTGATAATAAAATGTATATGCCAGGGTTTGACAAATTGCTGATGATATAACATTAGAATCACTTTTTCTAATATGTTCTTTCTCCTCAGGCTAAGTTTCCACAAGGTTTTGGGTTTGTTTTTTTCATTGCATAAATAGGGTGGCAATGGAAAAGACAAGCGCTTGTCAACACTGAAGAGGCTTCAGTCCTGCAGACTGTATGTTGGTGGTAGGGGAGTGATGTTATTTATATTGGACTGTATGTTGGTGGTAGGGGAATGATGTTATCTATATTGGACTGTATGTTGGTGGTAGGGGAGTGATGTTATTTATATTGGACTGTATGTTGGTGGTAGGGGAGTGATGTTATCTATATTGGACTGTATGTTGGTGGTAGGGGAGTGATGTTATCTATATTGGACTGTATGTTGGTGGTAGGGGAGTGATGTTATCTATATTGGACTGTATGTTGGTGGTAGGGGAGTGATGTTATTTATATTGGACTGTATGTTGGTGGTAGGGGAGTGATGTTATTTATATTGGACTGTATGTTGGTGGTAGGGGAGTGATGTTATCTATATTGGACTGTATGTTGGTGGTAGGGGAGTGATGTTATTTATATTGGACTGTATGTTGGTGGTAGGGGAGTGATGCTATTTATATTGGACTGTATGTTGGTGGTAGGGGAGTGATGTTATTTATATTGGACTGTATGTTGGTGGTAGGTGGTGTGTCAGAGTGCATTATTCTCCTAAAAAAGGGCACTGGCGGCACTGCAGCAGGGCCTGACTGGCCCCGGACTGGTCAATCACCTGCTTCGATGTTTTTTTTTTGTGGCCCAGAGACCAGATACCTTCAATCCTATTACTATAAGTGGCAAAATGTGGGCATCCCCTTTAATTTCCACTACTCAGGAAGACTTATATAGCTCAAAAGCCAAGAAATAGACTTAATGTGTAGTAGCCATCTTACATAAATGTAATCACCCACCACCACTGGCAGTCTCTAAACTAGGTACCATCCATTTCTATGAATGAAAGGGCACCACACCTGTCATCACAAAGGGAATCCATTATAGATTTCTTTTGTCAGACAAAATAAAGTTACTTTGACTGTTCTAGTGAGCTGTTGCTATCCCTGTTATGGGGGACACAGATGTCACTGTTATGGGGAGCACTGCGCCTTCCACTATGTTCACACGATTGAATTTCCATGCAGGATTCTGCACAGAGATTCCGAAACAGCAGAGTCCAATTAACTAGTACATTAGCATCGGCATGTAATGCCAGAACTCCGGGTTGCGTGCGGACAAATGGGGATCACGGTTGTAGGGGAGCTCTGGGGCTATTGACACTGTTCTGGGGATCACTGTGAATGGCACTGTTATGGGGCACCGGGGATGCCACTGTTATGGCTGGTTGTCCCAGTTATAGGGGATCACTGGGATTGTCACTGTTGTGAGGATCTCTGTGGCTGATGTCACTGTTATGGGGAACTGGTGCTGTCACTTATGAGGAGCTCTGGGACTGTTACTGTTTTGGGGCAATATGATTGTTCCAGTTATGAGGAGCTGTTATGGGGATCATTGGGGATGTCACGGTTATGGGGAGCTCTAAGGCTGTCAGTGTAATGGGGAGCACTGTAATGGTTCCTGTTATGAGGAGCCCTAGGGCGGTCACTGTTATGGAGATCACTGTGATTGTTTTATATATATATATATATATATATATATATATATATATATATATATATGAAACTCAGGGGCTGTCACTGTTATGGGGGCACTGTGATTGTTCATGTTATGAGAAGCTCTAGGGCTGTTCCTGTTATGATACATTATGGGGCTGTCACTCTATGGGGGGGGCAATGTGACTGTTTCGGTTATGAGGAGCTCTGGGGCTGTCAATGTTATGGAGGCACTCTGATTGTTTCTGTTACCAGGGGCTCTGATGCTATCGCTCTTATGGGCATCAGTGGGGATGTCACTGTTATGGGGAGATCTGGGGCTGTCACTGTTATTGGGAATTCTAGGGCCATCATGGGAAGCTCTGGAGCTTTCACTGTTATGAGGAGCACTGGGGGGTGTCACTATTAGAGAAAGCTCCGGGACTGTTTTTATGAGAAGCTTTGAGGCTGTCACTGCTAAGGCACTGGGGTTGTCACCGTTATGGGAACTCTGGGGCTGCTGTCACAATTATGGGGGATCACCATGGCTCTCAGTTTCTAATTTGACATCAGAATCGTATGAATCGCATTCCATTCTCATTTATCCGCAGTGCAGGGCTGTATGTAACAAAGGAAAACTACAGTTCCCGGCGGCCCGTGCGCGCTCTGCCTGGCTCCGACGTCATCAGTCTGCGCGGTGGTTGCCTGATCCGGAGGCGTCCAGATTACGTCACCAGTGAGCGCTGATTGGCTGGAAACCTGAAGTGGGCGGTGCTTCGCGCAGGTATGTTGTGGGGGATGGTGTCTTCTGATACCTAGTGTTATTCCTGATGATTATTCTTGTGTGTAGCCCCTTATAATGATGTGTACATTGTATATACATCTTACTTTATCTAGACTGTGCCGGATGTTATGGCGACATAAATGATCCGTGATCGGTCAGGTAGGATGTACCGTCTGCTAGATGATACTCAGAGGTATTTTGACCTTCACCAAAACCCCCAACTCCCATCGTCAGGGCATGATGGGAGTTGTAGTTTTGATGCAGGTTGTGACCAGTGGTCTCCAAACTGTGGACCTGCAGCTGTTGCCAAACTACAACTCCCAGCATGCCCGGACAGCCGTTGGCTGTCCGGGCATGCTGGGAGTTGTAGTTTGGCAACAGCTGCTGGTCCACAGTTTAGAGACCACTGTCCTAGACATTTTTTTATCCTGATTTTCCCTTTTTATTTTACTTGTTGCAGATCTGGTTGCCATGCCGACTTGCCTTGTAAAAGCTTGTAGCAGCGGGCACTCTGGATTTGGTGTTACCTGGCACGTCTTCCCGAAGAGCGCCGACAGAATAAAGCAATGGCTGCAGCGTATCGGACAGTTTCCAAATGTAGATGAGACGGCAGAAAGGATCCTGAAGGCAGAGGATGAGTATTGTCTGTGTTCCCGACACTTCACAGAAGACTGTTACATCGCGGTGGGGAACCAGCAGCGTCGCCTAAAACCCGATGCCGTGCCGAGCATCTTCACCGGGATCGCAGAGGATCTCCAGGAGCCATCTTTTTACCAAAAAGAAAACGACAGAGCTCCTCCGCCGCGTTGGTGTAAATGTACGCTGTCCAGGCGGGATGCCCTGACGCAGACTGAAGAATCGTGGTTTGGATCAGGTCCCGTCTCGTTGTCCGGCGTCCATTCGGTGATCGACCGCCAATTCAGTTCAAGATTAGGCGATGGTTGTCATAGACTGGAAAAAAACTCAAAAGTGATTTCGGAGGAGGGCATCGTT